>NC_041219.1:24560111-24590841 GCF_002837175.3 Physeter macrocephalus
GCCACTATGGAGAACTGTATGGAGGTTCCTTAAAAAACTAAAAATAGAATTAACATATGACCCAGCAATCCCACTACTGGACATATACCCAGAGAAAACCATAATTCAAAAAGACACATGCACCCCAGTGTTCACTGTAGCACTGTTTACAATAGCCAGGTCACGGAAGCGACCTAAGTGCCCATCGACAGATGAATGGATAAAGAAGATGTTGTAGATGTATACAGTAGAGTATTACTCAGCCATAAAAAGGAACGAAATTGGGTCATTTGTAGAGACGTGGATGAATCTAGAGACTGTCATACAGAGTGAAGTAAGTCAGAAAAAGAAGAACAAATGTCATATATTAACGCATATATGTGGAACCTAGAAACATGGTACAGATGAACTGGTTGCAGGGCAGAAATTGAGACACAGATGTAGAGAACAAACGTATGGACACCAAAGGGGGAAAGCGACAGGGGTGGGGTGTGATGAATTGAGAGATTGGGATTGACATGTATACACTAATATGTACAAAATGGATAACTAATAAGAACCTGCTGTATAAAAATATAAATAAAATTAAATTTTTTTTTTTTTAAAAAAAAGAAAAGAACAGTTTGTTACCATGGGTTTTGTGTATGGCTACGCATGTACCTGAATAATATATTCTGTGGCAAGCCCAAGAAGAGAGGGTAGGCTTCCATCTTTGGGCAATAAGAGTCCATAAACTTCATCAGAGAAGAAAGGTGAGGCTTTATCTGTTCTCTCTTATGATTATTGCAACACTCTGGAAATCTTGGAATCATCATGTTCTGGCTTGAATACCCCCATGAAGCAGAGAAGTGACTTGCTACTTGTTCTTGGCTCTTCAAGGTAAAATATGTCCCTAGTATGTGTTTACAGAGTTTTTAATTAAAATGCCCTATGGGCTTCCCTGGTGGCGCAGTGGTTGCGCGTCCTCCTGCCGATGCAGGGGAACCGGGTTCGCGCCCCGGTCTGGGAGGATCCCACATGCCGCGGAGCGGCTGGGCCCGTGAGCCATGGCCGCTGAGCCTGCGCGTCCGGAGCCTGTGCTCCGCAACGGAAGAGACCGCAGCAGAGGGAGGCCTGCATACCACAAAAAAAAAAAAAAAAAAAAAAAAAATGCTTCATAACTCTAATCTTATGCCAAAGTTTTATAGAGATTTATTTTTCTCATAAAACTAGGATTATACTTATTGTTTGTCTATATTTTCTGTCAGTCATACCATGTAGTATTTTCTTTATTCAGTAGTTTTCCTCATTATATCTCATCTCTTTATCCCTTATGTCTCACGTTTTTCAAAATGCTGTTTAATTTTATCTTTCTCCTTTATTCCCTATTTTCTAAGTTGCTAGAAGATAATGATTTTGAATTTTTTTGACAGGAAGTGGTTAAATTATTTTTAAAGTTTTTTTTCAATTAGAATTAATACTACAAGTTAAAGAAATATGTCCTTGGACTTATTAACTTCACTATGTTCTTTGATAGACTTTTAAATATACACTTGGTAGAATGGTAAGAAATTTTAAGTGGTTACCAAAGGAAGATTTATCATTTCTGACTGTCTTCCTCCATGGTATAATCCCACTGAAATGTCTAGATGTGGTATTTAATTCAAACCATGTGTCCAGCCCTCTGGTTCACAGCTTTGTCCTCAACTAAAGGACATCCCAGGGTGTTTCCTGTGTGCTGAAACATGATGGCTTAATGGAACTATACATGGCTTAACAGAAATCAAATCTTCTGAGTAAGAAAAGATGGAAAGGACAGCTTTGATAAACTCTTTTGTGAAGTGCACTCTCCTACCTACCCAGCATCATGTGGCCACTGACAAATGAGATAAATAGGAAAACAACATGATAGAAAGTCAGTATTGGAAATACTAATTGGAAGTTTTGTCCCCATTTCATATACTCCACCTTGGCCATTCAGTAATGACTCTAAAAGTGTGTGTTAGTGTTCTCTGGGTTGCCTGGTAAAACCTCCGTTCTTGAGATATCATGATTCTGTAGGGAGATAGAGACCTAGGAGCTACATTGGAAACATTGGGACATTGGCATTAAGGAAAGAGATATAGCTTAGTCAAAAGAAGAGTAATTTAAAGCAAGCAAAAAAAACCCACAAAGGTTTTGGGATTGCTTAGGGTCACTGAGATATGGAAGACTAAAAGAGTTAGATCACTGTGTCCTAACAAACTTAAAATGGACTTCTTTTGGGTGCGGTTAAATTTGTGTATTTCTGTGTATTGGAGAGAAAGTAGAAATCTTCTGGCTCCCACAGATCTTTTAACAAACTGAATTAAGTGAACTAATAATAAAAGATTATCACACATTTTTTAGTCAAAAGCATCCAGTGACAGTGGAGAAAAGATTAATTGGGAGATAAGCATTCATCATTCAAAAATAATATATATGCATACATATACACACATACATATGTACACACATACACACAATGCACATATACATATTTGACAATTCCCAAATTCCTGGCATTGTTCATGGGACTAGGATTCATAGATGTTGAGGTGAAAAAAAAAATCAAGCAAGGTTTTCACCCTCATGGAGCTTATGTGAAACAGGACACAAGCATGAAGTTTATAAACAATTTTTTATTGCATTTGTAAGAGGAGCCATGTAGGAAAAATACAAAGGATTTTGAAATTACATAGTTAGGAACCTAATTTTGTCCGCAATGGAGACAGCAGATTTAAATCTTTGGAAACATATTTTCCTTATGATCTAGAGTGTTTGTGTGTCAGGGAAGGAGTGAGTAGGTGGGTGGAGTGGGAAGGGGTAATTGTCTAGTGCCCGGAGCTAAGGGAGGAAACAACTTGATTCACAATAAGCATCTTTAGGAAAGCCAAAGTACAATGACATCAGCGTCTACACATTTTCCATGATTTCTAAAAATATAATCAACTCATTAATATATAAACACTACAACATACAATTTTTAAAAATTAATGGATGATTTGTGCACTTGGCCTTGAGATTAAGTAGTCCTATTATATTTAGAGGATGGCCTCCCCTATTGCCCATTCCTTACACTGTTGAGAAAATACTATCCAGAAGAAAGAAGGCCACATCTTCTGTCTCAACCCCAACCATTTATTTGCTGCCTTCCTTTATCATTATTATTAATCAAAATGTTTGCAGCTGTGAACTGTCCTACTTTTTATTTTTAGGCTTTTTTTTTTTTTTTTTTTGCTGAGTTCAGGTGTAAAGAGAACATATGATTCTCCTTGATGATCATCCCCCCCCCTTTCAATTACAGCAATAATTTTCCTGGAATGATAGTGTTAGTGATTGTCCAACTGCAATCAGTGTGCCAGAAATGCTTAATACTATCTTGTCATTCACAGTCTGTTTAATGGTAAACAGGGGATTTATAGCCTGTCAGATTTAATGACCAGAAGAACCAATAAAATATGACAGGAAAGACTTCCCACTCTTTAGGAATGGGATGGTTCCATCTGCACAAATGATAGTGTGTTGGAAAATCCCTGTGGTTGTGAAAAAGTAGAAAATTACAATTACAGATTTCTACTCAAAAAAGAAAATGTGCATGGTGTCCATGTACAGAATGGAATGTCATGATTTAGGAAATTATTACTCCTAAGTCCCATGTTTTTCTAGGTTAGGATTTCTCAAAACTGAATTTTTAGGCTTCTGATTGGGATTGAAAATTTATATAACCAATTTTGGCCATCAGGGCATTCTAAAATCCTTCCATTGGTGAACCTACCACTTCTTTGCCAGACTTTGAATTCTCCCAAATTAGGTTCTGTGGTGGCAGGTCAAATGGTACTGAGGGATCAAGGAGATTGCAATGGAAGTGAAATCCTTCATCCACTTTGTACTGTTGCCCTTCCGTAGCCCCCACTGCCTTCTGAAACTGACCCTTATTGATACTGCCACCACAACCCCAGTAGCAGTCCTCAATCCATATCTTCCTCTTAGATCATTGAGCACTGGTTCTCAACGTATGCATAAGAATTACCTGGAGTAACTGGAAAAATTTCTGCCTTCTGGGACTTGTGATTCTGTGGTCATGTCTAGGCCAAGGAACTGTTTTTTGTTGTTGTTGTTGTTTGTTTGTTTCAATAACACCTGGTGAATCAGATACAGATGATCCAATGCCATACTGTATGGAGCTCTGCATATACTCTATAGTTAAACACTAGATAGCCATTGTCAGCTGCTTGAGCTCATACTCTGGTTCTGCCAAATATGAGCTTGGAAATGGTCCTGACCTATCACAGAAGGTCATTGTGAAGATAAAATAGAAAATGTTATGAACACCACCTGACAGTTAGAGGTACTCTATAATGTTTGCTAGTATTGTTTTGCTGGTTTTGTTGTTGTAGCTTCAGTTATTGACCACATCCTCAAATTAGCTTAATAATTAAATGGAATATGTTATAAGGGATCAGTGGTACCCATGGGATCCACAATCTCAAAGTACAGTCAAGCACCGTTGATGAAGTACTGGAATCAGGAGCTAGAAATCCACCAAAGGGGACTTTGTCTTAATTGTTCATGAAAACCACACAGCCTCTCATTTCTATTTTTCTCTGTATGTCTCCCTTTGTTGACTGTCTTTATTTCTCTCAGAGCATGGTGGATCTTGGTCAGGACACACTTCCTGAGCTTACATTAACTCTTCCACTATCAGAGACTGACTAGCTCCATTAAATCCCATTTTTATATTCCTAGAAGAAAGATTCTAATTGATTCTTCTTAGGCCTATTATCTTCTTAGGCCTGTTATCTGTCATTGTCTGTGGAGTGGTGTGCAGGATATGAAATGCAGGCATACTGCTAGGATCCAACTGCATGTAAGGGGGCAATTCAGAAATGGAAAGTTTGGACTGGACAAGGACCCTTAATGGTATATGCTATAAGGGTTTCTAATATTACCACAGTTAGGAGTAATTCAAGATTACCATATAATACAAGATTATATGTATTCAAGATTTCCACTGTGAGTTCCAATCAAAGTCGTTTCTGGAATATAACCCAATTATTATTTGGATGTTGTCTGGACTTCTAAAAGTTAAGATCAGATGGTTTATCACTGGATGAAATGTAAACCAGCAGTCATTAGGGAAAATTGTGAAGGAAACAAATTGATCATTAGTGGTCTATCTCCCCTTTATGAACTTCTTTGTGCCTACTTTTTTCTGATGACTCATGTTCTTATTTGCTTCTTTTAAAGAAAAGGGGTAGCACTTGGCTTGTGTCTTAATATGTTACCCTCAGTGATATTTATATTTTAAAGTACCACAGACTAAACAGTACAAAACTTAACCAAAAGAAAGGCATCAACAATAATGGCAAAGTTGGACAACCATGGGAAAGCTATTTTTGAGTACTGGGGCTTTTGGCACCCCTCAAATGATGCTGAAGAGATAAACTACTGAGTACTCTATACTATGTTTCTGGTTAGCTGTGTCTATTAGCTGAATCCAGTTTATTTACAGAGTGCAGACATGTTGTGGTTGAACCCAGTCATTGAGTCATAGCAATGACTGAAAGTTACATCCTCAGTGTAGCTTGGATCTTTGCCATATCCCTGACCAGCATTTGAACTTCAATTTTGGCATGGAGCCAGGCTACGATGGTCACAGAACAAGGCCCCATCAACGGTTATGTGACTGACCTTCCAGGGTTTCCTCTAAAGTAACAAAACTCTGGAAATAAATGGACAACTTGATATTTTATCTACTCATAGAACTTTAATGTCTGTTTGTTTTAGATGAGTTTTCATGTTTAAACATCTTGTATGATGTTTCTGTAGGTAAACATAAAAAAGAATATGTATTGGCATAAAAAGGGCTATTGCTTTGTTTTACTTGTGACTCATTACCACTGTGATTTAGGTTACAACTACTCATTTGAACCATAGGATATTGCTGATATTTGACCATTTTAACCTATAAAACTGGCTATTTCATATAGTTTAGTCTAAATACTTGTGTGACATACTCTGGGAAGAAAGTGTATGAGCATGATATTCATATCATTATATTAAATTTAAAAAAAAAGATATAACATTGAGCTTATAGAACAAGCATTTAAAAATGTTTTTTTAAAACTGATTATGAATAGAAAAATGATCAGAAGAAAGTATAAAAATTGATCAGTGGATGCCTTTGAATGGTAAGGAGAACTATGAGATATTTTATTTACTATTATTAGTTTATGTAGTAGGAATTATTATATTTATTTAATAACATTTACTCTCTTTGTAGTTATTAAAGCAGCAAATGTTGTTTTTAGGATCTTGGAAATTAGGAAAAACGATAAAGAAAAAAACCCCTACCATGCAGAGATTTTGTGATGGCTACCTATTATGTCATTTTTTTCATTAATAAGAACATTGTCGATATATCTTCCATTTTTTTTCTTATTGATGAAGGTGAACATTTTTACACGTTTATTGGTCATTTGTATTAATGGATCCCTTTTCTCTATTATTACTGGAGCCTGGGTCCACTGCTCATTCCAAGAATAACCTGAGTATCAAAAGACAGGGAGGACCTTTGATCTGTTGGCCCTAATTTGACTATAGTGATACTATCAAAAGGAAGAATTTTTCAGAAAGATACAGAAATAGGCGTTCCATACTTTGACAATAGGGCAAGTGAAACAAGGCAGCCAAGGAGGAAAAATCAAGCACAGAAATGCAAGAAGTGCTAGAAGTATTCTAAGATTGTAGTTACAGTGTTAAAGATTGTAAGGAATGTCAGGTTGACTATGATCAGAAGACAGAGCTTTAGAAAGCTTGCATATAGTAAGTTGTGCAAATATCCTATAAAAACAGGAATCCATCCTCCGCCCACCCCCCCGCCGCGCCCCCATGGCTCAAACTGGCCTATCTTGCCTGGAATTCACAGAACTTTAGGGGAAAAAAGCATGGGCTATTTTTTTCTTTATATTTTTGCTTTCTTCTCCACACCTTCCTTCATCCCCAGCAAGAGATGGGAATCTTGGAAATAAAATGAAATTTAGGTTGGATTTTGCTTCCAGTGCTTTAAGAATTATTGTTATGTGTATGAACTTGGGGATGTCAGAGTGCTTGGCAAAACACACGTCTAAAATAAATCTCCTATAAAAGCAAATTCTGTAAAATAGCTAGTTTTGACCTAGAATTCTTGGTTAGGTAATTTTGATGCAATAATTACGTTATTTTGTGGCCAAAAAAACTTAATATACTGGAGAGGAGAGCCTCAATAGAACCCAGATTTGTGTTAAAACAATTTCTTCCCCGAAATTGGTTATTTTCTTCTTTTCCTCCTGTTTAAAAATAACTAAGTCATCTTGTGATGATGACTTCTAAAGAAGTATGAGCTTTTATTTAAGGAAGCCCATGTTAGGTAATCAGGAAAAAATCAAAGTAAAAAATTCTTAGAATTTAATCCCATACCGAATTGGAGGAACATACTAAAGCAATAAAGCATTTTAAAAAAATTAATGGAAGCCCTTCACTATATTCTTCCTATTTCCCTCCATATTTGTTTAATTCTTTTGTGATAGTAATGGTCAAATTTTCTAAGTTGGGAATACATATTAATTTGTGAATGTATTATAAATGACAAAAAGATGAATGTTCTTTCTTTGATCTTGTCGTTTGAATCAAATGTGGTTTCCAAATATGGAATTTAATTAAATTGTTCTTTAATTAGTTTAGGGAACTTCTTAATGAAAAGTTTACAGCTATTCACCATCTGCAGATTCTAACCATCTTCTAGAAAAGATGCACTCTTCCCTCCCTCCTTCCCAACTTCCCTCTCTCCCTCCTCTTTTTCCCTCCTTCCCTTCTTTTTTTCTTTCCTATAAGAGAAAGGTACAGTCCACTAAAATTGTTCATTTTATTTCATAGGAGCAAAGGCTTCATTTGGATTAGACACTGCTGGTAAATAAAGATAATTTAAATGTCATCATTTTATTGATTTTCTTGCTCTCTTAATTAGCAAGACAATTGATCTTTAATCTTTTGTGAACTACCTTTCAATGAAATCAGTTTTGGCTTACATAAGATATTCAGCTCAGAAAGTCTGTTGAATGAAGAAAATCTTAGGGAAAACTGTCATCAGGAATCTACTCCTAAAGCATGCAAACCAGGAATTTATTTTCCTTTATTGATTCTTTATAGAAGACCAGCTAGTACTTGTAGGGCAATGAGAGAAAAAATCATTAGTTTTTCTGAGATATTGCTCTTCCTTGATCTAGTATTTTTTTCCCCCAAAGGATGTTTTTCCCTTTGAAAGTTTAAATTAGGATAATTTATGTAAAAAGAACATCAGGCACAGTTTAGGACATTGAGGGAGTTGAGGCAGACACAGTAGGAGAATGAAACAGCCAGACATAGAAGACTTTCAAATAAAATAAAGTCACATACATTCAAAAATAGAAGTTGCTATTATATCAAGAGAGACTGACATCTTTATATTATCCTTGAGTAGAAGGGATAATTATATAATATCATGCTTAAGAGAGTAAATATTAAGTATTTCTGAGAAGTTTATTTATATACTAAAATTTTGTTTTCTAGATAAAGAGAGAATGGTGCTTATTTAAGCAGATATTATGGCATGTAAAATACCAATCATTCTTTATCTATAGCAGGATTTTTGTTAGGTAATTATAGTTTTAAATACATAATTTAATGGAAATATATTTAAAAGTCTATTATTAGCTCTTAATTTCTTTTTAAAGCTACCAACTGAGTGTATACTGTGATATACTCATTTATTATATGATCTTATTTAATTTATTCTTATGTATATAACCCCAGGAATTAATTCATATGTCAGTGTCTCAGTCTATATTTCACTCTCACCCTCATAAAGAGCTTTTTAAGACATTATTTTTTCTTAACTGTCCCCACCTGTGTTCTTTCGGGCTTCTGTAACACCTGTATACTGGGTAACTTATAAACAACAGAAATTTATTTCTCACAGGTCTCAAGGCTGAGAATTCCAAGATCAAGTCACCAGCAGATTTGATGTCTGGTGAGAGTCTGTAATCCTGTGGCCATAACCTCACAAGGGGCAAGGAAGATATCTAGGGTCTCTTTTATAAAAGCACCATTCCCAATAACAAAGGCTCCACCCTCATGACCTAATAGTCTCCCAAAAGCCCCACCTTTAAATACCATCCCCGCTGGGGATTAGGCATTTCAGCATATGAAATGGCAGGGCGGGTGGGGGATGTAAACATTCAGTCTATGGCACCATACAATGAAAATTTAACATCACAGTTACACTTTAAATCTGTGTATGTACTATATGTATATCTCTGCTTTACACATAAAAAGACTAAGATTTTTTTCAGCCCAAAGAACTGTATTTTGCTCCCTTGAGGGAAATATTGTCCCTGTTGAGAATGTATGATATAAGTATACTTTTGCTGAATGCAAAATTTCTGGTTGATGAAATACCTTTAGTGGACTATTCAGTTCATGTTTGTTTAGCTTTTTTTAAAAAAAGAAATTTAACAAGACTTGATATTGGAAATCCAAGTATCCTGGCTAGTATCCATAAACATTGTTCTGATGGTATATATCTTTAAATTCGCAAATGCCAGGGCATACTAATTTTCCAGGTTCTGAATTTCTCTTCTCTGCAAAGCCAGGAATATTTAAATTTGTTCCTAGGTCCCTAAAAACAACCCTAGCCTCAAGCAAGTGGTATATAAGCTTTGTTTTTTTGCATCAACATCTTATGGCTCAGCAGGAATCACATGTGCTACTCTTTTAACTCTGCTGCAGTGTTCCAGTTTTGATTACTGGGTCGTTGCTTTGTTCCAGGTCTGTTGGGTACTGGTCTTCATTATTCTATTTCTCCCTTGGTCATTTTGCTTGAGTTTAGATACTTTACTTAATCTTTCTTCTCCAACTAGGTCCTTTCTTGTTCCTGCTATAGTTGTCTCCTTTTACTCTTTTCCTCTCAATCTGCATTGTATCACTGCTGCCTCTATCATTTATCATTGCCCCTAAATTGGATATTTGCCCCTGATTTCTAGCCTCACAATAATACATGTTGGAATTAAAATTATGTTTAAAATTATAGTGATGATAATTACTTGGTGGATGTAGGTGTTGGTGTGTTGTGATGTGTTGAAAAAGAGTGAACTGCAGATACCTCAATGCTTTTTGCATCTTAAAAGCAAAGCAAAGTAACTCATAAGAATGCAATTAAGTTTTCTAGATCTGCTGTAATATATTTTACCTAATATATTGGCATCTGCTGTGAAAAACATAACTAATGGTCAGAAAAAAATCCTAAAACTGACTAGTGCTATTTCCTTAAATAATTTACTATTTGCTTAAGGAATTGAACTGGGTAGATCTTTTAGGTGGGGAAATCACTACACAGGCTGACAAATGAAGAAATATCTCAAAGAATCTGAGAAAAGACTGTAGTTTATTTGTCTTTGTAGCATCTAAGTTTTGAGTTCTAAACCTCAGATTACTTTCTAATAAGTTAATGCTTAAAAACATTTATTGAATTGAACTGATGCATATTTAAATTTTTTTCTTCTACTTTTTAAATTGATCCTTCTTTTTTTTCTTGATTTAGCCTACCATAAAAATAAATAGAAGTATGAAGATACCTTTATTTTACTTTAGCATAATTTTTTTTAAAAGATCTAACACAAGCATGTAACAAATCAAACAACAGCTTGAAATATTGTGCTATGTTACCTGCATTTTTATTCATGTCACTGTCTCTGATGTGGATTTTAAAATCGGTGGTCGGCTTTGTATGATAATGGTGGTGTTGTGCATGGTGGGGGGCACATTTTGTGTTTTAAGTCAGTAAGGAAAGTAAATCACTTCTCTCTTCATGTGAAACCTTACCTTTTGAAATTTGTTTATCAGTACTTGCTCTTTTAGATGTCTTGATCAAATAAACATCAACTTTTACTGATATCTTGATTCTTGATATCTCCATGATTTAAAATCCAATGCAAAAGCAGCTTCTAACCATTTTTCTTGAATAAAGCACTCTGCAGCTGTCATTCATAGAAACATATCTGAGCACATTCTGGTTTTCTCTGTTCCCAAGTCCAGATCACTCTGTCCTGAAATGATCAAAATGATGCCTTTGTTTTATGGGGCAGTCTTCCCTCTAGATTGAAGCAAAATATGTGAATTCAAAGTAGATGTTAATGAATTTATGGGTTATGAATCCCTAATCAGTTGCTAAGGGATGTAGCATACTTAGGTCTGTCCTTAATCTTTGGGGACTTTTAAAAAGTAGAATAGATTATAATGTAAAGGTATTATTCATGCTATGCTACCTTCCCACATTTAACCTCTTTCATGGGGACCTTTTTCACCTGTAGCTTCTACTATCAGCAAAGACTTTCAGTAGCTGTGTTGACTGCTCCTGTCCATGACTTGTTGGACATGACATTGCACCGGACCCAAGGGTTACCAATTTATATTCTAAGACCCCAAGTAAATCAGTGGATCACAGTTCTTCTGAGAATTTGAAATAAAAATATGTGAAGAAATATTGGCTGATCAGCTGAACGACTATGATGTATCAAGACAGGTTATGAGAGGCCAGACACCATGAGCAAGTACAAGAATGAAAGCAGGGGCTCTATCTTGTGCATTGCTCTAAACTGGTAATGGGTAGAGTGCCTGCCACATAGTAAGTGATCAATTAATAAATATTTGATATATAATAAGAATCAGATTTGCTAGATGAATGAGAAAATGTGACCCAGTCAATATATGGGAAGACTGACAAAATTATTCATTTCTTGAGGTACTCAATTTCTTGTAACTGAAAGAGACGTCTGAAAAGAATGCAACAAACACAGTCCCAATTTGTTAAGAGAAATTGTTCATCTGACTTTGCAAAAAAGAAAAATGAATTTGCAAAATATACTTTTTAAAATAAAAAACTCTGGATATGTTAAGCAGGATATAAATTTAAAAAAAAAAATCAGGACTTCCCTGGTGGTGCAGTGGTTAAGAATTCTCCTGCCAATGCAGGGAACCCAGGTTTGATTCCTGGTCCGGGAAGATCCCACACGCTGTGGAGCCCCCAAGCCCATGCGCCACAACTACTTAGCCTGTACTCTAGAGCCCACAAGCCATAACTACTGAGCCTGAATGCCACAACTACTGAGCCAACGCACTGCAACTACTGAGCCCGTGTGCTACAACTACCGAAGCCCACACACTTAGAGCCCATGCTCCACAACAAGAGAAGCCACCGCAATGAGAAGCCCATGTACCACAATGAAGAGTAGCCCCCGCTCACCACAACTAGAGAAAACCTGCACACAGCAACAAAGACCCAATGCAGCCAAAAATAAATTAAATTTTTTAAAAAATCAATGAATTTGAAGATTATTTTGAGGAATTCTCCAGGAAGGAGTCAGGAAGATGGAAAGAGAGAAAAAGATTGAGATAGAAGTTGAAATATGAAGAATGGATGTGGAAGAGTCAGAATCTGTCTAGTAGAAGCCTCAGAAGGGAAGAGGAGAAAAAACCATGTGCGTGAAAAATTTGAATAAATAATGAACAGTTATTTTACAGAAGTACAGAGAGACATGAATCTTCAGATTGAAAGGGATCAAAGTGGCAGGTAAGATCAGTAAGAAAACCTCACTGCTAGATCCATTAAAGTTAAATTTAAGAACATGAAAGGCAAATAAAAAATTCAGTAATTATCCAGGAATAAAATGAGGATGAATCAAAATCAGTCTGACCTCACACTTCTCATTAGTCACATTCAGTACAAGAAAACAATGGAGAATGTTCTTCAAAGTTTTAAAGAAATAAATTGCAATTTTCTACAAAGCTAAAAAAAGTATTTAAATGTGAAGAGGAAAATAAAGATATTTTTTAAGCATATAAGATATCCAGAAGTATCTTACTCTGACCTCCACCAAGAAAAGAGAACTTGCATGCAGGTGGTTTATTTTGGGAAGTGATCCAGGGAAAAGGAGGAAACTAGTGAAAGGGAAATGGGGCTGGAGGTACAGCCAATGTAAGGGTGCATACACTCTGGAGTTGGTCAACACTGTGGGCAACTGGGCTGGGTCTCAGAAAGAACCTCAGAGAAGCTGTGTAGAATGTACTTTAAAATTGCTCACCCAAGGGTTGGTTGAAAGAAACATTTGAATACTGACTTTATTCTCATAATCAAAAATGGTTAACCAATGGGGTGTTAGATCTCTATCACCTTCAGGCTGTACCTGCAGAAGTGTCAGGTAGGTACCTGAACACATTGTACACTGAGATGTCAGAGAAACCCTCAGGCAGAGTGAGAGATATGTGGTGCAGCTGAGGTAAGCTACTGTTTAGTTTTACCTGGAAATAACTTGCTTTTGCTGTCAAGGTTGAGATATAGGAAGTGAATTGAGAGGATATTATGAGGCATCTATTTCTAAAATTTACAAAACTGTTGGTACTGTTAGACAGAACTCTTAGAGAGTGTACTCCAGTAAGAAGAACTAATTCAGGAGAATTCATGGTTTAGTCTCTTACTCTCTCTCTATTCATACTGCAGTACCTGCCTCACACATCACTTCAGCTACACAAGCTCCTTGCTGTCTCTCATACTTCCTCATTCCACAAATATCTGAGTGCCTCAATCCTTTTCTTCAGATTTCTGCTTAAATGCCACCTTCTTGGAAAGGCACCCTATTAAAACAGTAGCACATCCTCCCTTCAACATGCTGTAACCCCCTTTTCCAGCGTTATTTCTGTCTATAGCAATGATTTGTCCTGACATAATATATATTCCTGAATTTACTTATTGTAGTAGGTCTTCTCATTCTTGTCAGTCAGCTTTTTCAATCACTGATGTATTTCTAATGCCTAGATCAGTACTTGGCATGTGTAAGTACGTAGCAAATATTTGTTGAAAAATAAATACATATAAAATCTATAATTATAAAACCAGCAGAAGAAAATCTATCTATACAATGGGAAGTAGGTAAGGATAAAGAAATAAAAATAAAATATAGTAAATTTAAAAAATGTATATGAAATAAATGCTTGCAAAAATAAGCACTAATATAAGCAGTAATTACAATAAATATAAACGAGTTAGAATTACTGAATAAATACAAAATTTTAAATGATTAAATGGATTAAAAATGATTAAGCAGTATATTTTTTATAAGAAACCCCTGTAATACAAAATAATTCCAAAATATTGAACATAAGTTGGTGGATAATGATATACTAGGAAACTGTGAGTACCCTTGACCCTTGAATAATGGGAAGGTTACGGGCTAATCTTCATGTAACTTATAGTCACTCGGCCCTCTGTATCTGACTTTCCTTTGCATCCATTAATTCAACCAACCATAGACCATGTAGTACTGCAGTATTTACTATTGAAAATTATTTACGTCTGTAAGTGAAACTGCATAGTTCAAATCCACGTTGTTCAAGTGTCAACTGTGAATAATAAGCCAATGTAGCAATTTTAACTTTTTTAAAAATAGAATTTAAGTAAAAATCAACATGACTGAAAGATAATTATTGCTATTAGGGCTAATATAAACTCCAACCAAATAAAACAACTGACAGAACTTACATATAATCTTTTCCTTCCTGTGTTATTTGATTGAATAAAGCAACCAGCACAATGCTAAGTTGTACTGATTGTTATAGAAATCTTTAACTCATTTCTGACATTTATGGGAATGCATTAACATTGTAAAGCAAGTAGATTTCATCTTGCATATACCTGGGACCACTGGGAGAAAATGATAATTAGCTTTATATTATCCTAATTTTTCATTCTAACTTTAAGTGTGAAACTGATAGGTTTAAGAAAGATATATTAGTTTATTAGAAGAATGAATGGAAATTTAATTAAGAAATGTTTAATAATCTATTGAAAGAATCACATGCTTTTTACCCTATGACTTATTAAGGTGATAAATTATTGTTCAAATATTTAAAAATCCTTTTATATTTACTGTATTTGTCCACAGTGTAATAGTCTTATAGTGATGGAGTTGAGGTGCTAGTATTTTAGCATCTGTATTCATATGTGAGATTTGGCTATAATCTTTTGGACGTATGTTATGGACTGAAGGTGTCCCCCCAAAATTCATATGTTTAAATCCTAACCCCCAGTTGTATGGAGATGGTATTAGGAGGTGGGGTCTTTGGGAGCTCATGAGAGTGGAAGCAACATAAATGTAATTAGTGCCCTTATAAAAAGGACGTGAGAATTTATTTTGCTCTCTATCATGTAAAGATATAAAAAGATAACACCCAACTAGAAAGAGTGCTTTCATCAGATACCAGATCTGCCTGTGCCTTGGATTCTGGACTTTCTAGCCTCCAGAACTGTGAGAAATAAATGTTGTTTAAACTAACTGCTCTATGGCATTTTTGTTATAGCAGCCTGAACTGACTAATACAAGGGGTGGGCTATTTTTGTCAGATTTGGAATCCATGAATATGTACATGTCATAACATGAGTTGGTTAGCTTTCCATTTTTCTCAAGTTTAAGCACTGAAAAAAAATATCTAAATCATGTAGGTCTCATGCCTTTTTGGAAATAGTTTTTTTCAGCAACCCTAATTTTATATTCGGATCAATAACATTCTCTAGAAAATTGTCTATTTTAGTCACAGTTTAAAAATAAAAGCTTCATCTAGCATTTTCCCACTTTAAAATTCCCCTATATTCATAATTATATTGCTTAAGAAATCTTTTGAAAAGTAAATTGACAATGTTTGAGCCAGGTATTAAAGTAGGATGAGTAGGATCTATGATGGGATAAAGGTCATGGGCAGAAGAAATGAAAATGTTTTTTACTTGCAAAATCTTTTTTTTCAGCAGAAACTTAACACATTTTACAAAGACTAAATTTAAAAAAACAAGCAAAGAAAAAAAAAAACCCCTCAGTTTAATTAAATTATGTCTGTAAAAGAATTAAAACTTTGTTGGTGTGCCAGTACATGTTCTTCAAGATGAATGCCTCTGGATGTTTGGGAAAATGTCTATTTTCGTAGTTCTTTTTGTGTTAGGCAGAATCTGGCACCTACTCACCTAAACCTGTGAATATTTTCTTACCTGACAAAAAGTCTTTGCTGATGTGATTAAGTTAAGGACTTTGGGATGGGGAAATTATCTTGGATTATCTAGGTGGGGCTAATTTAATCACATGAGCCATTCAAAAGGAAGAGAGGTAGAAAAGTAGGTCAGGAGATGTGAAGTGAGAAGGAATTGACTGTTACTGGCTTTTAAGATGAAGGAAGGTGGCCATGAGCCAGATAATGTGGGTGGTCTCTAGCAGATGCGAAGTGCCCTCAGCTGACACTTAGCGAGAACACAGGGTCGGACCTCAGACCTATAACTGAAGGAAACAGTTTCTTCTCCTGAGCCTCCAAAATGAAATGTAACCCTGCTGAAACCTCGACTTTAGCCCAGTGAAACCCATGTTAGGTTTTTGACCTACAGAACTGTAAGATAATACATGTGTCGTTTAACCCACTAGATTGTGGTAATTGTTACAGCAGCAATAGAAAACTAATACACCTTTAATACCAAGAGAATCAGAATAAAGCTTAGTGATGATTCATGTAGAAAGCTATGATGCTTTTCAAGTAAAAGTTTTAACACAACAAAAACTTGGTTTCTGTTTTGGCTTGTTTCATCTAAAGCAGTGTTTTATGTAATGGGTGTTTAATAAATGCTCATTAAAGAAGAACTTTGAATGAAAATCTATTGTGTGGCAGTTCAGTGGTTAGGACACCGTGCTTTCACTGCCAAGGGTGTGGGTTCAGTCTCTGATTGGGGAACTAAGATCCCACAGCCCACAAGTGGCATGGCACAGCCAAAAAAAAAAAATCTATTGTGTATCAAATAATATTTGATCATCATTGTTTCTTTAGAGCTGTATCTTACACTGAATAGTCAATATAAAATATTCTGTTGAATGAAAGCACTATATTTTAATTCAGTTATGTCAAGAAAGCATTTAGAATCTGTATACTTTGTTTCAAATTTCCTGTCTTGTCAGGTCTCATAACCAATGTAATATCTTCAAAACTCTCCTGTTCCACACCTGACATCTACTCTTCTACATTATCTTTCTTGAGACCCTAATCCTTCTCCTTAATTTCCAAGAAGGATAAATGATGTGCTGTGGTGGGCTAGTGGTTCTAGTTCTTCATTTAATATAAGCATCCTTGCTCATTTTTGCTGGGTAGCTAAGACAGATGGGAAGAGTTAAAAGTAATTGTCAAGATTATAAAAGGGAGCTTTTGAAAGCTATAGTTACCTGCAGTAGTGAGTAGGTCATGCCAAATGCATTATTTCAAAATAAGAATTTAAAAGCCTGATTAGTATGGTAATTGTTTTGGCACATCTTCTTACCCTAGCATTTTGTATCATAAGAAAAACATTGATTCTGCTTAAATTAGTGTTTTACCATTTCAGTGTACAGGAGCGAGATGAAATGAAACAGAAGTCACCGAAACGATTTGGAATCAAACATTGCATTAAGGTAAAAAGTATTTTTTGCCTCTTCTAATGTGCAGTAAAAACCTCATTTGAAATAATTGTTCTGGAATGCTATTAAAAGTTCTGCTACAATCAGAATTTCTGCCAAATTACTTTGAAAAGGTCCTGTGCTTTGGGGAACTGTTTGGTACAGGTGGGATGTGGCTTAGCTGTCCTGATCAAACCTGATCTTTATAGGCCTCACAGTCTTTTGAATTCTCTAGCATCTTTAGGGAATCTGAGTAACCTGAGTTTGGTGTAGACTTCGAAGTTTCCCCAGTCTGGATTCAAATTAGTTGAGTTCATCATGGATGAAGGTATAGGTAGATCAATGCATTCTAGTCTATACTACATCTTCATCCATCCATCCATTCAGCCATCCAATGGGGAAGAATAAGAACTCCTGATCACAAGAAAAGACTGTAAGGAAGACAAGTTACATACTTGGCAGTGCTATGTTAGCCATTTTGTTATTAGATATTTTGTGATCACATGTGCTAGTTTGTCTAGAGCAGCCTCAGTTAAAAAAAAAAATACAGTCTCCTTCTTAGCCTGTATGTCCTAATCATTTGTCTGGACTTTAAATGTACCCATATTTTGGAGATGTTAATGACATACTTCGGTGGGATATCAAGCACTCTATAAAAGGAGCACCAAAGTGGGTTAAGATCAAGCACACTATTAAGCAATAGATTAAAATCACTTAGAGTATAATTCTTACACCTCCTTAGAATCTGCTGCTTTTGTGTTAACATTTTTTAATATTTTTTTTTTGTAAGGAAGAGAGAGATTCACTCTTTTTCTGTCTCTTAATCCTCTACAATTAGAGAGGTATGACAGTTTATTTATGTTTCTTTTCCTGTCCTGAAAAGACCAAAACATGAATAATTTAAGCTTTAGGGAATGCCTTTTTCTTTTCCTTGGGTTTTCCTTTTCCATTGGGATGTCTCTTTCCATGCTTTGTATGCTTCTCTTAACATCAGTGAGTAGCTGGAGAGCCAAGATAAGAAGACTGGTTTAGGGGAAAAAAGGGATTCCCTTAGTCTAGGCTTATAGGCAGGAGACAAAAAGTACTGTATCTTTGGGTTCATTGCACCTAGGGGTTTCACGTTATAGTAATAAATAGTGTGCATTTGCCTTTGAATAGCTCACTGCTGCACTTGAACAGTAGAATAATAGCATGTCTAAGAAGAGGAAAATAAAATGTTCATCCAAAATATTATAAATGTAACAAACATTTTGACACGTAAATACAGCTGAATATATAGAAGGCTAACATAACTCTAAGGTTTTTTCAACTCCATTTGGTTTGGCACTATAGAGTTTTTAAGGAAAATCATACATTTCTTTTGTATTGATGATATAACTACAAATTAATCTGTACTATCTTAATATTCTTTTTCCTAAATTTATTTTCTGTTCTGCATATAACAAATGATGTATGTAACTCAGAATCAGCTTTGGAGAAAATTGGAAAGTTGGTGGCATTCATATTAGTTTTCACCTCCATGTAATTTTCTGGTATCCCCATTGTATACTGTGTGGTCCAGCATCTCCCATTGAAATTCTTCTAATATGGTAATCCATATGGAATTTAAGGCTAGGACAGGACGTAGAGGAATTTATGGTGGTAGAAACTGGATTTTCCATAAATGAACCGGACAGGTAACCATTTTCTCCATGTATGAACACCATTAATCTTGTATATAAAAACAGAAATGTACTGAATATTGATTGAGCTCTTTGTTTTGCCTAAAAGAATGTAATGTTTTTACTATGAAAATAAGCTATCTCTGATGGGATTTTACTGTTCTAGGGGAGTTCAATTGTTTTATTTTATAACAAATTATTTTGTTCATCTGTGTACAAATTATTTACTGAATATGTGTAATTTTCTCTAATTTTAAAAATTTCCAATACTTAATGGCAGCCTTGTTTGTATATTTCAGAAAAAAATACTAAAGCTCAGAAGTAGAAAGGCAGAGGGAAATGCCAGTGTAATTTTTCTGTTTACCAAAGGCAGTTTTCCTAAAATATCTCATATATCTGACAAGTAGCACCAAAAAAAATCCTGCTTAATTGCTTGTCAGTCTTCATGTATTTATCTTGCACCCAAACTGATTTTTCTACAGAAATAATCCTGAGCTTATCAGTTAACTGCTAATGGATTTTTTAAAACGTGGTGAGAAAGCATTTCATTCAAATTGAAGCCTTATGTTCAGCAATGGCTCATCACGTGAAACAGTCTTTGTGTGTAACCCACTGTGATGGATAATGCAATTCCTTTGTGTGTGTGTGTGTGTGTGTGTGTGTGTGTGTGTGTGTGTGTGTGTTATCCAAAGATATAAAGGGAGAAGGGGGGTGGTTGGTGCTGGGGAGGAAGAATGGGAAGAAGAAAGCTATATCAACTTGAGATTTAGAGAAAATAAAAAGAGCTTAGGCTTGATGACTAAAATCTAAAACTGGAACTTGGCAATTATAAGCTGGAAGGTATTCATGCAATTTATGAGTAACCCTATTTTTGGCTGAAACATAATTCAAAGGAATCACTCACTGCTTGAAAGAAGGCCCAGGTATATTGGCAGAGTCACTGAAAAACAACATTTCTATAGTGCTTCCAGCAGCTCTTTATTACTGAAAGGAATATAAGTGGAAAATCTCCCTCATTTGGGGCTCCAAAGATAGCCACCTACAGGCATTTTACTTTCAAAGTGTTAAAAAGATGAAATAATCATCCTTTTTTTCCCTATAAGATTTGTTATAGAACAGTTTAGTAGCTTATGATACTTTCCTTATGGATTAACTATTTCTAACATGTGCTTAAACTAATTTTTCATAAAAAGGTTTTTCTGAAGGTCAGAATGAAAGCTACTCTGACTGCAGTTCTTTAAAATTCAGCAAGAAGCTGTTTGAATTAAAACATCATGTCTTTGATTCCTGATAAACATCTCTCTGACATGGGAAATAGTCAAGACCTTCTGGTGAAAGCAGTTCCCTCATTGGCCTTGAGCATTATTGATGGCCACATGAGGCTGTTTGCTCATGGAATTGCAAGGATCTGTGGCATGTTTATGTTGAAGGGTGAGGTCATTCTAATGCCATAAGAATCTGACACCAAGCACAGTGAGTGTCTGGGACATAAAACTTGTGTTTGATAACTTTTTATTGAAGCAATAAATGAAGGAGTTTATGAAAGAATAAATGAGTTAATCAGTACAGATGTGTTGCAGGACCATGTATCCTTAATCCTAGTCAGGTCTCTTTGGAATGGGTGGGTTCTGTCATGAGAGTTACTATTCCATTGGAAAATCCAGAGCAGGTTCAGCAAGTATGCAGCACAACAACTGTCATTCCCTGAAACATGGTTAATCTATCAGGGTACTCTTCTCAGCCAAAGCAATTTTAGAATGTTGTTTTTCAATAGAGTTCTCCAGGCAGTCATTTCCAATCAATCAGAGTTGGCAAAAGTAAGTCAAATGTCTGTCTTCATTCTAAACAAATTAGTACAACCCTAGGGGAAAAAGAAAGAGCCTCCACTTTTCCATCTTTTTAAGTAGTACGTTTTGCACAGCCCATTCATTTACTCATTATTTACACAAATTGTCAAAAGGTGGGCTGAAAAATTCTATTAGAGTTTATGTTTATGGAGAAATAATTGTGTTTAATGCTAGGTACCAAGTTTAATACCAGGAACTGTTCTTTATCCTAAGTCTTTAACTGGATCAATCACGTAGGAATCATGTGAGGATCTTGTAAAAATGTAGATTCAGATTCAGTAGGTCTGGAGAAGGTGATAAGCATCTGCATTTCTAATAAGGTCATTGCTAGATATGCCAATCTTGCTGGTTGGCCCTCTGACCACACTTTAATAGTGAGAGTAGATAATTGATTCTCAACCTGGCTGCACATTAAAATTACTAGAGAGCTTTCAAAAATATTGAGACCAGGATCCTTCCTCAGAGATTCTGACTTAATATGACCAGGATGTGGCCTGGGCATTTGGATACTTACAGACTCCTCAGGTAATTGTAATATGTAGTCAAAGTTGAGAATCACTAGTTTAAGCTGACATAAGCCCTGCTTCTGGTATTTCATTCAGGCTAAAAATAACAATTGATTTCACGGAGCACACTTAAAATACCCTTCTCACCCTCCCAGCCCTCACTTATTTTGTTTCACTCTTAACTTTACTCTTGTTTTTAATGACCTTTATCTCAATTTTTGTTCATGGTCTCCCATTTGACTTCTCTTATAGTCAAGCCTTGGCTTGTCTCAGAATATTTTTTATATTAAATTATAATATTTAAAAAAATTTTATTGGCATGTAGTTGATTTTCAATGTTGCATTAGTTTCAGGTGTACAGCAAAGTGAATCAGTTATACGTATATATATATATATATATATATATATATATATCCACTCTTTTTTTAGATTCTTTTCCCATATAGGACATTACAGCATATTAAGTAGAGTTCCTTGTGCTATACAGTAGGTTCTTATTAGTTATCTGTTTTATATATAGTAGTATGTACATGTCAATCCCAGTCTCCCAATTTATCCCCCCCCATTATCCTCTGGTAACCATAAGTTTGTTTTCTACATCTGTGACTCTACTTCTGTTTTGTAAATAAGTTCATTTGTACCCTTTTTTAGATTCCACATATAAGTGATATCATATGATATTTGTCTTTCTGTCTCTGACTTACTTCACTCAGTATGATAATCTCTAAGTCCATCCATGTTGCTGCAAATGGCATTATTTTGTTCTTTTTTATGGCTGAGTAATATTCCATTGTATATGTTTAACACATCTTCTTTACCCAATCGTCTGTTGATGGAAGCAACATTTAGTTGCTTCCATGTCCTGGCTATTGTAACTAGTGCTGCAGTGAACATTGGGGTACACGTATTTTTTCAAATTATTGTTTTCTCTGGGTATATGCCTAGGAGTGGGATTGCTGGGTCATATGGTAGTTCTATTTTTAGTTTTTTAAGGAACCTCCATACTGTTCTCCATAGTGGTTATACCAGTTTACATTCCCACGAACAGTATAGGAGAGTTCCCTTCTCTTCACACCCTCTCCGGCATTTATTGTTTGTAGATTTTTTGGTAAAGGCCATTCTGACCAGTGTGAGGTGATATGTCATTGTGCTTTTGATTTGCATTTCTCTAATAATTAGTGATGTTGAGCATCTTTTCATGTGCCTCTTGGCCATCTGTATGTCTTCTTTGGAGAAATGTCTGTTTACAATAGATCTTTTGCCCATTTTTTGATTTGGCTTGTTCTTTTTCTCTTACAGCCCCTGGCTCTTTCTAATAGGAGTCTCTTGCTTACATTTTGGTCCCATGAAAAATGGTACATACGGTGGCTCATTAGTTCTAGAACTGTAAGGAGGTCAGAGATTTTTCTAAACCTTAAGAGTTCAGAGCCTATAACTTACAAAATAAGAACCAGACAATTCTTAGTATTCCCTCAATAATCATAAAATGATAGAGCTGGGAGAAAATCTAAAGATTATCTGGTTCAGTATCCTTGTGTCAGATGCATTGTCAGGTGACTACTGATGAGTAATACCCTTGTGTGGTCCCCTCTCCTTGAATGAGGTGTAATCTGTGACTTGCCTGTAAGCAATAGAGAATGAGAATGGAGATGGGATGTCCCTTTCATTATTACATTTACATTTAGTTATATGACTCCATCTTAGCAGACCAGAGAGAGAAAAATTGTTCAACTTTCCTGGAAGAAACCAATAACCACATTGTGAACTGCCTGTAGAAAAGGTCACATGGTCAAGGAACTGTGGGCAGTTTCTGAACAGCCTCCAGTCAACAGCCAATACAAAGATGGGTCCCTCAGTCACACAGCCATAAGGTAATAAATTCTATTAACCATCCCAATGACCTTGTAAGCAGATTCTTCCCTGGTTAAGCCTGCAGAAGAGAATGCAGCCCACCCAACACCATCATTGCAGCCTATTGAGATCCTGAGCAGAGGAACTAGCTAAGCTGTGATGAGATATTGGACCTATGGAAATTAGGAGATAACAGAGTGTGTGTGTGCATCCATGTAATAATTTGTTACACAGCACTAGAAAACTAATACAAGAGTCATTTTACAGGTAAGGAAACAGAGGTCTGGAGCTTATATGAGTTGTAAACAATACCCTGTAAATTACCAGCAGAGCTGAGCATAGAACTCAGGACTTATAACTCCTACTCTGGACTGTGCTTTTTAATAAAGACTTTATTTTTTTAGAGCAGTTTGAGTTTCACAGCAAAATTGAGGAGAATGTACAGAGATTTCCCATATCCTTCCCCAACACATCTATAGCTTCTGCCATTATCAACATCCCTATCCAGAGTGGTACATTTGTTACAATAGATGAACCTACCTTGACACATTCTTATCACTCAAAGTCTATAGATTACTTTACAGTTTACTCTTAGTAAGTGTTGTACATTCTATAATTTGGACAAATTTGTAATATTATTTCTCTTCTTTTTAGGGTACTAAATGGGTGACTAAATCTGGAAGAACACTTAAATAGAATACAAACAGAACACATAAGATAAATAATGAATTACCATACAGAAAAACACTGTAGATTCTTCCCACCCATTATGTCTTCTTTATGGTGCTTTTTTTTGGATGTTTTATGAAATGTTAAATAAGAATTATGTTTTTGAATTTGATTCTTCTTCAATCATTAATCATTATTATTTTTAAATTTATTTATTTATTTATTTATGGCTGTGTTGGGTCTTCGTTTCTGTGCGAGGGATTTCTCTAGTTGTGGCAAGCACGGGCCACTCTTCATCGCGGTGCGCGGGCCTCTCACCATCATGGCCTCTGTTGTTTCAGAGCACAGGCTCCAGACGCACAGGCTCAATAGTTGTGGCTCACGGGCCCAGTTGCTCCACGGCATGTGGGATCCTCCCAGACCAGGGCTCGAACCCGTGTCCCCTGCATTGGCAGACAGACTCTCAACTACTGCGCCACCAGAGAAGCCCATTAATCATTATTTGATAAGAAGATGTTACACTTTTGAAAAATCATCAGCAAAATGCAGAGGCAGGGGAAAATATATCATTACTATATAGTTGTCAAGGAAAACAAAAGCATAATTTCCTATAATCAAAAAACATATTTGAACTGAAAATTAATTTTGTTTCAAAACCAAAAGAAAACAAACAGAACACTTGGAATATATGAATTTAGCCTCTTATAAAATAGATATTTAATGAATAGAATGAGATCCACTGATGATTCAGCAAACTTAAAATTAAGAACATTGTTTCAGTTTTTTAAATGTAATACATTTTTTTCATAGTTGTCAGAAAAAATACCTATTAAAGGTTATTTTCACAATAATTTGAATAAGCAACTGCATTCTTTCCCTGTTGTCTTAAACTCTGATATCCAGTTCAGTTCATGGAACAAATATTGCGTCCTTACTAAGAGCCAGGTGTGTCAATCATTGGAATTGCAAAGATAAATTAGGTACAAATTCCCTCAAAGAGCTCACAATGAAGTTCATATCCTCCTGCATGCTGGCATCATTAACAGTGAGAAAAATGACAGTCATCATAGGTATTTGGTTCATATGATTGTGAAGAGTGTATGTTGATTACCTGATTGGTGTTTAGTATTATGCTATGTTCTCTGGAGTGCAAAAGAAGCTGAAATACATTGTTCCTGCATCTTAAGCACCTTATTAAGGGCTTTAAAATAGTATGAAAAATAGAGGAGTTGTGTTTTTTACCTTACTGGTAAAAGAATCACATTTCTTCTACTCTCCTTTTAATTCTTAAATATTACAATACTCTAGAAATGGGTCTTGCACAATGGAATTTACCAAGCAGATTATCATCCCTACATTTATTTGAGGGACAGGGTGTCATGCTGGGAAGATCACAGATTTTATTTAGATTAGATAGAGTGTCATCTGATGCCATGTCATATACTTCTATGTAAACTTGGGAAAGTCATTTAACTCCTTTGAGTATCAGATACCTTATCTATTAAATGTGTGCTTTGCAGAGTCATGAAAATCAAGTGAGATCTTGGCATACTGGCACCTGTTAGATACTAAAGATAATATTTTTGGATGTGAAAAGAGTCTGCACAATATTTCTTCACAATTTCCTCTTTAATAATTGATGGTTTAGCTGGTTACATGGCTAACCAGCTAAAGACTATATTTACAAGACTCCCTTGCAATTAGCTGTAGTCTATGATAGATTCTGTACAATGAAATTTAAGCAGAAGTTATTGATGCAACTTCCAGATTATCTCTTAAAAGAAAAGGAGCTTTGTCTCCCTCCACTTCTCATTCTCTCCCTCTCACAGGTGGAAATGTAGATTAGATAAGAAGCCATGTTCAATATGGATCAAGCCACTAGGGGTGGCAGAGAAACAAAAATGGAAGGGAGTCTGGATCTCTGATGCCATCAATCTGTCATAACAGCAATGAACTACCTTCTCAGGTTATTTTGGGGAGAAATAAATAAATTACTCTTGGTGAGGAAAAAAAAATCAACTATATTGTTGAGTGTCTAAATACAGAAGTTTAACCTTGACTGGGTGGAAAGTGAGCATAGATTTGTATGTTTTCAAAAAAGCACAATTTAGTTCCAACCAACTAGTATCCCACCTTCTATAATGTAGAATACCTTATAGAATAAATACACAGATCTCAATGGTAACATTATTTTTAATCCTATGTTTCAGACCTTTTAGATGATATTTTAAATGAAGAGAAATATATACCATTTTACTAATACAGAATTCTATACCTCAAAACAAAGCATGAAGTTTCAAGAAAATATGAAGGAAACAAACAAACTTGGAATGACTACCAATTATATCTTCAGTAATAATACAAATCTTTGATTTCCTAAATGAGGATTGGTTCAAATATATATTAATATAAAATGGGAAAATTTAATGCAGAATTATTTGAGTTTTGTTACTGAAGAGTGAGAAGAGAGAGGAGAGGTGTGCATATAATTTAAAATAGAATTTGTTTTATTAAGATTTTTCTGGAAAGGTTTTGCTAAACTTTAGTTCATTTTCTTGTTTCTCAGTGTACAGGAAGGCAGCTAATTAAAAGAGAACAACTTAGAACCATTTTCTAATATGAAGGGAATAGAAAAATGAAAAAAATATTAAAAATAAAAAAATGAAAGTTCAAGGCCAAGTAGCTTTAGTCCTACTGGCAGTAGCCTCATTTTTCAAGGCAACAGCAGCTGGTTGTATTATAGCTATTATAGAATCTATATACTTTAACCATTTTCATGTCGAAAGAGGGCACACAATATTAGGAATCCTAGCAATGGTCTAATACATTTTAGTAAGATTTTTCTGTCATGAGAATTTGGAAATGTATTTTGGAAATATATTTGGGTTTGGCCAAGAACCATCTAATGGATGTTCTACTCTAGAAAAAAGAAATAGTCATGAGCCTAGACCTGTAGATTTGGATCCTACTTACTGAAGTGCAAACCTGGAGTCATTCAGGTAGTAAATGTTTTGACACAGTAAGCCAAAACTAAAAACTCTCCTGTGAATTTCAAAGTTTATACATAACATTGTTAAATGAAAAAGTAGCTTTCCTGTTGCCTCCAGCCACAAAGCACATATTCATGACCAAACATTTAACAGCAATACTAACAATGCCAGAATTAAAGGAGGAGAGAGCAGGGAGAGGAAGGAAATGATCATTTATATGAAATGGAAATACAAAATGTTCCAAACAAAAATGAATTACATTATGAAGGTATTTTTTTCAAAGTCAAAATGTTTTCTAATGGGCCAGAAAAAGATGGAAAATACTTTTTACTTAAAAACATAATTAAACTTGCAAATATTCTACCCATTAGCATTGTCTTTCCCCACAATGCTCTCTCTGTTTATTGGTAATTATTCTCTACTGCTCATTGTGTCCAGATGACTACATGTATAGTAATGTAAGCATAAGCATGTAACAAATACAGTCATTGGTTTTCCCCTAGTAGATTTTTATAGAAAACAAATTAAAAGCTCCTCAGAAGCTAGGTTTTAATGATTTCATGAAATGCTGATTTACCCACCATCCTAACCACAGGCTAGATCAGTCCTTTTGCTTCTTTGATACAGGCATACCAACATGCATAAGATGATAGTATATGAAAGTATTATCCAGCATTATCACAAAGATCAGAATGTGGCCAATCTATTAAGTGTATTTTATTTAATAAAAAATTGATGGTACATGTGTCAGCTACATAGAATTATTCACATTTTCCTGAGTAAGCCATGTTCTCTCATGCATTCATACGCCCATTGAATGGGATCTCTCCTTTACCATAAATGACCTCTTTTATTTGCCTGAGGAACTCTTAACAATTTTTGTGTTAAATATTTCCTTTATGCAACAAACCATGCTCTCATGGTAATTTTGCCAGTATAGTAATGATTAAAATGTTAAACCAATCTTGAATGTGATAATAATATACACAATGCTTAGAATTTCAGAAAGTGCTTTCTCATGTATTATCTCATTTAATCTTTTAGCAGCCCAGTGAGATAGCTCTATGTTAACCAGCTATGTAATTAACTGGAACAATGTAGTACTTAATCAATTTGGATAGCATAATAGTAATATCCAAACCTGGCAACAAACCAAACTCATCAGGAGAGATTTCTTTCAAATTAAAAACTAAACTAAAATAAATATCTCCATGGTATAAAATACAATGGGTACAGAGGGGCCTATGGGATATACACCACCACAAATAAGATCAGCCTATACATTCTATTTTGTACTTTCCTTTTTTCCACCTAACAGTAGTTCGGAGGTAGCTTTCAATATTATCACATATAGATCCACCTCAGTCTTTTCAATGGTTCCGGCGTATGCCAGTATTGAATGCACAGTTCATTTAACCAGGTCTCTATGTGGCTTTCTTGTTTCTCTGGGGGTGGGTGTTGTGGTGTTGTTTTGCTCTTATATAGAAAGCTCAGTGGTCATTCTGATATATATCTTTATCTTTACATATATATTTTACATACTACTCTCAATATATTTAGAGGTTATACAAGCATATGTGGATGATTGCTTCTAAAGATATATGCATTTAAAATTTTGATAGATGTTGCAATTGGTTTCCAGATTTTTTGTATTAATTCGAATTCCCACCAAGGAGAATTGAGGGCTACTGATGCACTGCATTTATGCTTACAGAGGTAATATCCAACTTTAATCATGGCCCATCTTGACTGTGAAAATTAGCATCTTGTTTCTGTTATACTTAAGTTTCTTTCATTATGAGTAAGGTTGAGCATCTCTTCATATATTTATTGGCCATTTGTGTATGTGCACATGCGTGTGCCATCTGTTCATATTCTTGATCCATTTTCTTTCATATTGTTAGTTTTCTCTATATTTTTTGTAACAGCTCTGGTATGATAGGGAAATTAGTCCTTTTATATGATTTGCAAATACTGTCACCGGTTATCATGTTGGGAGAGTAGCTTAAACACATAAAGCATAGGCGCTTTCCGTCTTCCCTGCAACCTTGACCTATTGAATTTTTGGAATTGAGAACTAGGAATCTAAAATATTGGAAAACTTCGCCCCGGTGATTCTACTATAGCTGAGCCAAGGACAGTGTTTGAGAACTCCTGGATTATGTACCAGGCATGGCATAGTTAAGTTCAAAAACTTGTGTTGTTAGAGAAGCTATTTTTGATAGTAATATGAAGGAAGAATCATGGAAGCCGTGACTCTACCCAACTGGGAATCCTTTCTTCAAGAGTATTGATCTGCATGTCATTTTTCCTGACAAAAGCATCATGGCTATAAAAATTCCTCATGGTATCATAGCATGGTAGAAATATAGTAACTTACCAAGAAATAGAGCTATAAATCTGTTTCTGGGGAACCTCTGAAAAGATATTTTGAAGAGCATTTGGAAGAAGCAAGTATTCTTTGTAATGACATAGGCCAAGTGGAGATGCAAAGGCTGACAATTATAAGTAAATAAAAATAAAATCTGATTAGCAACAGCTGACGATAAAGGGGGCATAATTATCCTAGATGAGAGATAAAGCTGAGAGCTATTCCAATTCTTTAATGAAGGATTAATTATTAATATTTATATAGTTGTATACCTGTCACATGTAATAATAACTGACATTTTAAGCATTTTGCTAAGTACTTTGTGTGAACTGACTTAGTGTCTATAAAGTAGACCCTGTCATCACCTTTTTTTACAGAAAAATAATTTAAAGTGTTTGATGATTTGTTTGAGATCATTCAAATGGTAGGTAGCAGAGGTACAGCTCAAGAGCCCATACTCATAATTGCCATGGTACACTTTTTAAACTTCACAATTCATTATTCATAAAGTAAGGCTAACGGCATGAGGATATCATTCTACAGAGTGTGTCTAGAATCTACGAAATATCCTGTTGTTTCTCTTCTCCTCCTATTTTCATTTTAGCCCTTAAATAAGAAAATTTCCACCAAACGTTCTAGGCTATTGAGAAAATATAGAGAGGCAGTGTCTATCTTTTTCTCTGTTTTCTTTCTTACTCCTCCCCTTTGAGGTAGAGTAATTTATCCAAATTCCTTATTTGTGTTAAAGATTATGGCTCACATGTAGCATCCCCCTAAATCTATCTTTTTTGCTTTCTTGGTATTGTTTCTTCTCTCCCAGGCTACGTAAAGGCTTATCTAGTTTCCATTCTCCATAAAGTAAGTGAGAAAACTGAGCTTCAGTCTAACAGACCCAAGCGGATTTCAGCTCTCCCTGTTCCATATTCTCCACCTGGGCCCAAAGCCGATATTGTAAACTTACCCCTCTGGAATACTTCTGTGGTTTTTCAATTGACTAGAATTTGTGGGAGGAATAATTAGTGCCTCCCATTTTAACACATGGTTCACAACGTGGGTATCTTTTAGAATAAAAATAAGGATTCACATTTGAGGAACAAATTATTCCACGGGAAGATGGATGGACTTCCTTTATCTGTAGTGGCTGATTCCCACTGGCTGGGAAACTGGTTTTAACTGGTGCATGCTGGTTTTAAAGGTTGGGCTACTAGACGTCAGATGTACAGCTTTTATTATGTCCCCAGACACAAGTCCAAGATTGTGTTTAAGAGGTCTCTTCCCAAGGGTCAAGAAAGCTTTGTCCAGGATCTTGAAATAGGAGAGATCTGGTCTGA
>NC_041219.1:24591397-24635411 GCF_002837175.3 Physeter macrocephalus
AGAGAGAGAGAGAGAGAGAGAGAGAGAGAGAGAGAGAGACAGAGAGAGAGGTTTCTTTCCTCAGATTAGGAATCTCTGTTAGAAAGCTTAGTATAGAATAGCAGCCTCATTTCTCCAAGGATTTCCTAGGGCCAGCCCCGGCCATAAAAGTGAGAGAGAAATAATGAGCAGACTTTGCTTTAGTATCTAGTCTTCTAGTTTTTCTGTTATTCCTCCTGCATCCTGTTTGTAAGCCAGGGTGAATTTAACTATTTTCCTACAGCAGTTAGAATTTGGAATGACAGAGGAGTAGTAAAGGTTATGCAAGCTTAAGAGAACTAACTGGTGAAGAAGAGGAAAGTTTTGAGGAGAAAACATGTAGCAAAGATCTCAATGGTCTCTGAAGGCATAGGCTTGTTGAGTGCTAACATCAAACTAGGACCAAAGAAAAGTGTGGGCAGCTATGTAAGAATATCTGTTTAGATAATTACTCCTCGGCGGCCTTATAAGGGAAGCTCTATGATAATAGCCACTATGTATGGTAAAGTACACGCACATTGTCTAAAAATAATTTGTGATCTTAATGAGGATGAAGATAGAAGATACAGCAGCCATAGAATTTAAGGCATTCAGCTTAAACATTTTTTTTTTCTATTATGATCATGGAGTGCCTGGCTTCTAAATGGAGTTCAGGGTCAATTCAAGTTGTAGGGCTAGAAATGCAAAACTTAAAGGTGAGTATTGAAATTATGTTGTTTTGCTGTGTGGGGAGACAGCAAAGCAAGAAAGGAGCCTCAAGTAAGTCATGGAGAATGGGAGCACCACCATTGCAGCTGTCCGCATTTTTCAAAGAAGATAGGAGAGGGTTAAATGCTGTGTGAAACAGGCTGATGCATAGGTGGCTTTCTGCACTGGATGTGGGACATGCAATGTCACAAAAATTTTCTCAAATGTGGTTAAATTTCCAGATTGTGGATTACAAACATATGGCTGAAATAAGTTTTTCTCTTTCTTTAATGCTTTCTTGCTTTCTCTCTCTATATCCTGGTTTTGTCTTGCATCAGAGAAATATGTATATGGACTATATACTGGGTTTTGAAAGCTTGATTTTGCTATGAGCTAGCTCCCATAGCCTCGATGACTACTTGTGCATTCTAAATTTTGTGAGGGATGGTGGTACTGTCATTGCATCCTCTTACTACTTTGGAGTCTTCAAGAAAACTGGGACATACGAAAGAACCAGAGTTTTGTTTTGTTAGCTCAACTTGGAAGCTCCAAAGGATCTACTCCCATTCCTGGGAATGAGGGTGGAGAGACAACCCAAGCGGCAACACGGATTCTATTCCAGTGTCCCAACTTAAAATCTTTGGCTAATAATGTATTTTTAATCTTCATTTGGCTCTTTTTGTGTATTTTTTTAAATGGGTGGAGCACAGGACTCCACCCATTTTGGGTATTTTTTTAAATGGGTGGAGCACAGGACTGAGAGGATTCTCAATTAATACTTTTACTGTCATTTAAAAGTCACAATCAAAGAACCCATCAAAAGCAAGATACAAAATGTCACATATTATATGATTCCATTTATATGAATTATCCAGAAAGAGAACATCTATAGAGACAGGAGACAGATTAGTGGTTGTCTGGGGCTGAGTGTGAGAATGAGGAGTGACTACAAATGTGCACAAAGTTTATTTCTGGAGTCATGGAAATGTTCTAAAATTAGATGGTGGTGATGATTGCACAACTCTGTAAATTTACCACAAATCATTGAATGGTACATTTAAAGTGAGTGAATTATATGGTATGTAAATAAAGCTGCTTTTAAAATAGTAAACAAACAAAAACTCAGAACTTATCAAGGAGTATTATAGATGAATATCTTAACCAGGTACAAATGAAAACTGCTGGTAAAATGCTGGTTTCCAGGATGGTCAGACCAGATAAGCAGCATTCTTCAAGTCAGGATTTTTCCTGAATGAATGTTCTACATATCACTCCAGGATTCATTATAAAAAGAGTCTAAAAGCAGAAGTATAGGCTTTACCTTTCTTTTGTGTCCCATAGCAAAGACAAAACATGGAATATTTAGGACCTTTTCTTCTTTGTGTATAACTGTGCAAATACCTCTTGGTAAATAGTAAAGGACTTTTTCATTTGGATTTTATGACTAAGAATTTTGAACATATGTGCTAAGACTTATTTTTATAACTGTAATATATATATATTATTTGTTTACTCAAAAAATATAACCATTTTTCTAAGGCTTCTTTTTGCCTACATGAGTTATTGTTGCAGGTGCAATTCCCTAAGCCCTTCAGGAAGAACAATCTGGACAGCACCCTGCTCCCCACTTTGCTGTTTCATAGGTGGTATGAAGCCCAATATTAAACGAAGTCATCTATATGCAAATTGGTCACCATGACCTGCCCAAATGTGTGGGATAATTTGAACTGGAGTTTTAAAGCACAGTTGAATTAAAAAGAAAAAAAAAATCTGGTGATTTTATGAGTAGGTGAAAAATATGAGTTAATGAAGTTTGCTTCTATGCTTTGTAATGATTTTAACTACAGTGGATTAAGAGGACGTAGGCTTCTACCTGCATTCTGCAGATGGAAAAGCAACGGTAACATCCATCTACGTTAGTTAAAAACATGAGTCGGATCCTGGTTTATCAAGAAACAAAGATTTTATTCTTTAGAGTTATCTCCATAAATGGAGACCTGGGGTGCCTATCTTTAAGTTACACTGAAATATTCTCCCGAAATGTGTATGTATATGTGTATGTGTTGTAAATGGTCTGATTTCTGCATATTGGTTTTTAACACATAGAATAACAAATTCAGTGATGGGAAAGGACAGTTTTAAAGAGAGAAGTTTCCAAATTATCATTTCTTTATCAGTAGCATTTGAATAACTTGAAACCTCACTTAAAAATATGAGCACTATTTATTGTTTTTCTCATAGTATATGTAAAACATTTAGAAATCATCTGTGAGAAGGTGCTGCTCCAATTATTGTGTGTAATACAACTATATCTGGTGAGAAGTATTGTATGAAGAATCTTGGCTAGAGCTTCTCTAGCACCAAAAATTTATCTTTGGGTGGTCTTAACTATATAGGTACCCAGTCAATCATATTTTCTCAAACTTACCTGATGCCTTTCACAACGCCTTTTCAAATCATAGATGAGAACTCAGACCTATTTTTCTGGATTCAGAAAAATTGTGAGGTTCAGCACTCCAAACCTACTTTCTAAACCTGGTTGCTCACTTGAATTTTTCATCTCTTCCCAGTTACTACATCGAATAGTTGGTGGAATTATGCACTTGCCTTACATTTTCAGTTTCATCTGTAGGCAGTGTATTTTGAATTTTCCTTGTTTTTATCCTGTATGGTTGGAGAATTCTAAATCAGTCTGATTGCCCAGTCCAGCTCCCAAAACCTCATCCAGATCCAGAGCTTTGAGCTTTAGCTCCTTTATGAGGGAGGTGTTTAAAGAGACAACCCAGCTACAGGTCAGAAATCAGGGGAAATAACTAGCCTAGGAGTTTATCTACCCACTGAGGCAGAGGACTAACCAGGAGACCTGATCTTGCCACAAACCTTGGAGTAATACGGTTGACAAGGCAGCATTCCTGTGAATGCCACTTTAGTTGGACGTATTTCAGGCAGTCATTAATGTTTCATGTTGTATCAGGTAAGTGCTGCAAAGTGAGAGCAAATACAGCTTCGTCCGTACTTGGAAATTATAAAAATATATAAGCATCAGAGATCTTCGTCTTGATAATGAACATACCAGGTGATTATATATGGGCAAGCTGCTGGACTCATTCTAGAAGGACACCAGACAATGGAGAGATTACCAGAATTAAACCTCAGGATCAAAAAACAGTATGCAAATATGGTCACTTTAGGGTAGGAAGAAGGAAAGCAGCTAGATTTTTTCTTTTTTTACTTTAACAATAAGTTTATTTAGCACGTTCTTTATGGGGGATGGAAAATTGACAGAAAAATAGACATCGATATTATTCCATGTATTTAGCAACTGTGGAAGCAGATTAGATTTCTGGGAATACCTGACAAGGTACCCATGAGAACTTAGGTTCAAATCATACTTAATATGTCAATTCAAACTGGAACTGTCACCAGAAAATGGTGTTTCTTTTACCTATTTGACAAGAGATGAGATTTGTTTTACTTTATGGAAGTTCTAAATTGCCAAATTAAACAATGTAATTTTGTTCTCCTAATGCAATTATGCTTTCCCCTCACCCTGCCCATGCAGCTAGGTTTTTTGAATGATATGCATCACAGTTACTAAATATTTATCAGTTTAGCAAACATAGACTTCATGTTTACTCTAGAATATGAGACTGAATTTGAAAGTTTTAACTGTTGACTATTACCCATTTCTATCTTTACCATGCAGAACCCCCTACCTGCAGTTGTAGAGACTTAGTATAAACTAGAAACAATGAGTCACTTGTTTCCTGAATTAATCCTTATTCTCTCTTCTCTCTTTCCTTCAGTGATGACAACCTTGCTTGCTTTGTGTCCATTTTCTCATCTGGACTTGGCTTTGCTTTCAGTTAAAATTCTTCCAGTCCACAACCTTGGCTTCTAGACTTGGTTCTTGGACATGTTGTTTGCTTCATTCTGACGTTATTTTTGTCTTTGGAGTTTGGTCAGAAATGATTCACTGCTCTCCTCAGTCCACCCTGAGTTATAGCTAGGTTAGGCAATTTCTTCCTTCGTTGTCCTTCATATTAGGAAGTGAAATCAGTCATGTGTCTAAGTCTTGAGGTGAGCCAACAGAGAGAGATCTAATAACCATTTCTCTTACCTCCTGGCCCTGCCCGCACGTCCTCTGTGCATGAAGGAAAGTAGACCGAACGGCAGGAATGGTAATAATAACTAACATTTATTGAGTGTTCACTTCATGCCAGATATCATCTTATTTAATCTTCAAAATTGTGGGGTCCATTGCTCCACATTTTTGAAATTTTGGTTCTGCCAGATCTTTGGAGATGTATCCTCTGGATTTAAGGAGTTTATAGAGTATGAAATGGAAAAAAAAGAAAGTTGCCTGGGAGATGAGATAGTTTAGTCTTAGCATATATAGATACCCAAAATATGCTGGAAATTTTATACAAAGCAAGTCCTTGTTTCCCTATACATTTGCATTTTAGTTCCTATTCAGCAATCTGCCTCTCATAGGATTATTCATCCTTCTTATGTATTTGATATATAGATAAGATAATTTTAAAATGTATAATCATTCATGTCAACCTTAGGAAGTTTTGAGAATAGTAATAAGTGGATCATTTTTGTTTGCTTAGAGCAAACAGAATCTTTATATTTAATATGATCAATAACAATTTTTCCAGACTGTATACCATAGTGGATTCAGAGTATCTAAATTTGGAATCAGAAGCTGAAAAGACCTAAATTATTTTGAAAAGGAAAGAGAAAGACTTGGAGAGTTTGGGCATGCACTACATATAAAGGAGGTCTAGTAGGTGACTGTGCAGGGAATTTTTTCTGAGTAAAATGAGCATTGTATATACTCCTTCTCTCCTCTTTAAAACCTTGAGAAAATGGTGCTTTGTTCACAGTTGCTTTAGGATGAGTGGATTCTCCACAATAAATAAAATACCTTTCGGGCTTCTCTGGTGGTGCAGTGGTTGAGAGTCCGCCTGCTGATGCAGGGGACACGGGTTCGTGCCCCGGTCCGGGAAGATCCCACATGCCGCGGAGAGGTTAGGCCCGTGAGCCATGGCTGCTGAGCCTGCGCGTCCGGAGCCTGTGCTCCGCAACGGGAGAGGCCACAACAGTGAGAGGCCCGCGTACCACAAAAAGAAAAAAAAAAAAAAGAAAATACCTTTTAGCTCCACATATAACAAATTGATTTACATAATAAAATTTATTGCCCACTGTGATAATTGCATTATAGTAAGAAATATATGCTTGGTCTTTGTCCCTGGATCCTGGCACAGAACTTTTAAGACCCTTGGAATCTTTGGATTGATAAGAGTGTCTTTCTGAATGCTAATGAGATAACTAGTACCTGGGGTCCCTAGACAGGTTCAGAATTGGGGCTTGTCACCAGAAAGACAAAGGCATGGTTAAAGGGTTGGAACCTTCAACTCCACCCTCCAACCTCTGGGGAGGGAAAAGGGGCTGGAGACCGACGTATCAACTAATTACCAACGATTTAATAATATATATGTAATAAAGCCTCCATAGAAACCCTAAACAATGGAGTTTTGAGAGTTTCATGTTGGTGAACGCATTCATCTGCTGGGAAGGTGATGCATCCCAACTTTGCAGAGACAGAAGCTCCTGCATTCAGGACCCTTCCAGACCTTGCCCAGTGTACCTCTTCATCATACACGGTGTGATGAAGTGTCCTTTGTAATATACTTTATAATAAACTGATAAATGTCAGTAAATGTTTCCCTGAGCCCTGTGAGCCATTATAGCAAATTATCAAACCCAATAGGCATTCAGTGATTTCAAGCAGGTGTGAAAAATTCTTTCTACTTTAAATTCTCTAATAACATTCTTTTTAGTGTGCTGTGGGATTCCCTGAAGGAATAGATATCTACCTTCTCGGTGTTTGGCTAAGCAAGAGGAACAATTTAAAGCAACAATAAGGAGAGTATTAAATATTCTGCTGTTTACTTTGAAAGCCCTTAAATAAGGCACAGCACAAGGGGCATGTGTGTGTGTTTGTGTGAATGTGTGTGTGTGTGTGTAAAAGAGAGAGAATATGTGTGGATGAATGTGTAGGTGAATGTGTGTTTGGAATTAAACCTCTTAATAATGTATGAAATGCATGTAATACATGTGGGATATATTACACATATAATAATGTATATTACAATATAATGTAATGTACTGTATGCCAAGCTATTGCTAAATTCATAGAGTAATACACTATGAGGATATGTCAGACAACACAGTGTAGTTTAAAATGGAGCTATGCTTGGATTGGAAGAATTAATACTGTTAAAATGGCCATACTGCCCAAAGCAATCTACAGATTTAATGTGATCCCTATCAAATTACACATGACATTTTTCACAGAACTAGAACAAATAATCCTAAAACTTATATGGAACCATAAAAGACCCAGAATTGCCAAAGCAATCCTGAAGAAAAAGAACAAAGTAGGAGGCATAACCCTCCCAGACTTCAGACAATACTACAAAGCTACAGTAATCAAAACAGCATGATATTGGCGCAAAAACAGACATACAGATCAATGAAACAGAATAGAGAGCCCAGAAATAAACCCGCACACCTAAGGTCAATTAATCTTTGACAAAGGAGGCAAGAACATACAATGGGAAAAAGACAGTCTCTTCAGCAAGTGGTATTGGGAGAGCTAATCTTTAAAACTCTTCTGAATTTTCAGTTTGTTCCATCTGGATTTCAGATGCTGATTCGCCCATTCTTTCTGGTCAAAATTTGGAAATCCTAATCATGAGTAATCTTTAAATATTAGAGTAGAGTTATGTGCATGGTGGGGGCAGGCTCTGGAGCAAGTCAAGAGAGGAACCAGGCTGTGATATTTTACATTGCCCAGCTATTGTGCCCTCTATTGAGGAATACTGGGGACACTGTCAAAGCCAGCAGCTGCAATCCAAGAAAACACTGGGATTCAGAATGGCTCTGTAGGGACTAGTCCTATAGACCATAGTTGGAAAAACTTGGCTATAATGAACAGGAAGCATGGTGGAAGGACCATTCCAAACTACAGTTATTTTCAACCTTCATTGTTATTACCACTGCTAGATCCCAAATCAGGAATTTAGCTTTGTAAACTCGTTTGTAAATCCTGAATCTTCACCTGTGACTTGTTGGAAAACTCAACTATTACACATTCTCTCACTTTCTTAATGATATGAACTGGGTGAAACTTTGCCTGTTGTGAATATCAGTCTCAATTTGGTTAATTCTATTCTTTTTTTCCAGCTTTGCTTTCCTCCTAGGTCCTGTAAATTGTTACATCCACCCTGACCAGCCGCTTGCAATAGTGAATACCAGTTTTGGTCATTTGCATCAACTGGAATTCATTATTAAATTTTTGAAGTCTCAGGAGAAGTCATAGGGAAAATCAGAACAAGTCAAAAGTATCAGGGCAGGTCTTCAGAGATAAAGCAGAAATGCCAAAGCCAAGTAAAAATATGGGAACAACTTGTTAAACTATGATAAAAACACAAAGGAAGTGCTCTTAAGTGACCTCGAGGCAAGAGGCTTAGAGGGTTTATCAACCAGTGGAGTAGAGGGCAGGACACTGGAGAGGTGGCAAAAACGAACTGGATTCCTGGAACAGGGCTCAGTGATTTCCTCCATACCTCAAGTTGAGTCTGGTGATGTAAAAATAGAGATAGTGTGAGGAAAACAAACAAATTGCCTCTGTAGATATCTGCAAAGGTCTTGAAGAGTATCCAGCACAATTTAAAATTACAAAGTGGCGTGGAAAGAGAATGAGATTTAGAGCCAAAGCACTCAGATTAAAATCTCAGATCTGCCCCTTACTAGCTGTATTTCTAAAAGCCAGATTACAGCTCGGAGGTACAGTTCTGTCATTTTGATAAAATGGAGACTTTCTACCGAGTAGTTTATATAATGAGCTCATATGCTATTTTAAGAATAAAAGAATAAATGAGACAGTTTAAACAAAAGTAATTTGTAAAGTGCCATGCACATTTAGTTTTTATTATTAATCATAATAATTTAAATATATGACATTAAAGTACTTGGCAATGTATCTTTTTACGTGCTGAATAAATTTAAGTTTGTTATTAATGGCAGTAATAAAATCATTAGTAAAACTATTTCTCTTCTTTCTTATTCCAAATGTAAAACACAGAAACAGAACATTAAAACCAGAATGGTGTGTCCTGATCCACTGAATTTTGATTATTTTAGAATTTATATTTGTCAATATCACATTTCCAAAAACTGCATCAGTGATCTTGAGATCAAACTTAAATAACTGCCAGAAATGCATAATAGGCAAAGAATGTAAGAGAAGATGAAACAATGTAGATGACTATATTATTGAATCAATCAACAATTTGTTATTGAATCACATATTGTTGAAGGAAAATGTTGTGTCTGCCCAATGCATGATTTCTAAAAGTTAAAGGAAAATTTGTTTAAAGGAAAATTTGTATGTCCTCCAAAAAGTAAACAATTAAAAGAGTGACTTCTCTCAGGCATGTTAGTTTAAGAGAATATTGGACTGAGAGAATGCTTTTCATGGTGATAATGGTGAGACAACAGACCCGTGGAGGGGCATTATTCCATATCAGAATATCCTAAGGAGACATTTTCAATATAGGTACCTTTTATTTCATACTCCTTCATCTCCCTCATCTTAATCTTCTGCCCCTCACACTTTAGAGACTATGCTAGAAACAGCTACAAGTTCACTGCTATAGTACTCACTATGCCCAAGCACTGAGTCAGGCTCTTTCATATTATACAAATCAATGCCTATGCAGCTAACCCCTGCCCTAGGCAAAGACATTCCTATTATGTATAACACAGATTACCTCTTAGAAGCCATGGTCGAAGGCCAATCCTCTTTTTTGGTGAGGGCAAATTCTTACAAACTGATCATCCTGATCAACATTCATTTTTAATATTCTGATTGCTGGTCTCTCTGTATCGAAAGCTCTTCCCCTAGCTCTTCACATTGCTGTCTTATTCTTATCCTTCAGGTTTTGGCTCAAGTCTCATGTCTGAGGAAGGCATTCTTTGCCTACCATCATATAAAGAAGATTCTCCCCACGCTACTTCATATTAGTTGCTTGCTATTGCATCATCAGTTTATTTCCTTCATACCAATTATCTATTGTCAGATTGTGACTTAAATGAAAGTACAACAAGAGCAGGAATTTGTCTTTTGTTTTCTATTAGACTCTTTTAATTAGAACAGTATTAGGGACCTATTAGCACTCAATACATTATTAAAATGTATCTACATTTTATAATACAGTAGTAATAAGCAGAGGCTGAGTGTCTTGAGTTTGAATCTTAGCTTCAATGCTTTCTAGCTATATGGCCTACTTGAATTCTCCGTGCCTCAGTTTCTTCATCCATAGAATGGGACTAACCACGGTAACAATCTGAGTAGTTGTAAGATTTAAGTGAATTAATTCATACACAGTATTTTGAAGAGCCCCTGGTACATAATTAGTATTCTAATGTATGAATAAAAGTAAAAGAAAAAAATGGTATTGGGAAAATTTTATATCCATGCAAAAAAGAATAAAGTTAGACCCTTCTCTTATACCATACATAACAATTAACCCAAAGTTAAATTAAATACGTAGATGTAAGGTCCAAAACCATAAAACTCCTAGGAAAAAAAATAGGAGAAAATCTTCATTACATTGGACATGGCAATGATTTCATGAACATGACACCAAAAACACAGGCAACAAAAGTAAAAATAAACAAATGAGACTATATCAAACTTAAAAACTTTAGTGCATCAAAGGACATAATCAGCAGAGCTAAAAGGCAATTTATGAAGTGGGAGAAAATATTTGCAAATTACTTATCTGATAAGGTGTTAATATCCAGAATATATAGATAACTCCTATAACTCAACAACCAAAAATTCAAATAACCTGATTAAAAAATGGACAAAGGACTTGAATAGACATTTCTCCAGAGATGATATTCAAATGTCCATCAAGCATATGAAAACATTCTCAACATCACTAATCATCAAAGAAGCGCCAGTCCAAACAACAATGAGGTACAACCTCACACTGATTAGGATGACTACTATTAAAAAAAATAATGTGTTGGCAAAAATGTTGAGAAATTGGAAGGCTGTGCCCTGTTTGTGGGATTGTAAAATTGTGCAATTGCTATATGAAACAGGGTGGAGGTTTAAAAAAAATTAAAAAGAACTACCATATGATCCATCAATCCTCTGAGTATATATCCTTCTGGGTATATATCCAAAAGAACCAAAAGAAGGTTCTTGAAGAGATATTGGTACACAATGTTCATAGCAGCACTATTCACAAGAGCCAATAAATGGAAGCAACCTAAATGTCCAACAGTGGATGAATGGATAAACAAAATGTGGCATATACATACAATGGAATATTAGTCATCATTAAAGGGAACGGAAATCCTGTCACATGCTACAACATGGATGAACCTTGAGGACATTTTGTTAAGTGAAATAAGCCAGTCACAAAAAGAAAAATACTGCATGATTTCACTAATATGTGGTATCTAAAGTAATCAAATTCATAGAAACAGAAAGTAGAATGGTGGTTACCAGGGTCTGGAAGGTTGAGGAAAGGGAAGCTATTCAATGGATATAGAGTTTTGGATTTACAAGATAAAAAAATTCTGGAGCTCTGTTTCATAGCATATTAAGTTATGTTAATTTGTTAACATAATAAAGCATTAATTAAATATATTTACTACTATTGAACTGTATACTTAAAATGATTAAGATGGTAAATTTTATGTTATATGGTTTTTTATCACAATAAAAAAGGCAAAAATGTGCATAAAGAAGATTTTTAAATAATGATGAAAAAGACCAACAAGTCTATAGAAAAATGGGCTAAAGATATGAAAGGGAAGTTCACAAAAAAGAAATACAAATGTCCTTTAATTCTCAATCTTACTAATAAAAGAAAAATATAAAATACAACTCTAATAATTTACTGCTTCTTACCAATAAGTTTGTCAAAATCCCCTCCAAGTTGACAATATACAATGTGGGCAGGACCATGTAAATACAAAACAGTCATTCTCATTCATTTCTGGTGGGCATGTAAAATGATAAAATCCTTTTTAGGGGAATTTGACAATATATAGTAAAATTATGTATTCTTTTGCTCCTTGGCCCAACAATCTACTTCTAGCAATACATTCTAAAGATTACACTGGAAAAAACATGGAAAGATATTTTCTACACATGATTTATTACAGAACTATCTCTAATAGCAAAAGCTTGGTAAAAATTCAAATGTTTATCAATAGAAGGCTAGTTGAATAAGCTATGATACATACATGCACTATAAGTGGGAGTAAGGAATATCTCCAGGATACCACTAAGGATATTATTAAGTGAATTAAACAAGTTGGAGAAGTGTGTATATACTATGCTATTGCTTAGCTAAGACACATAAGCAGTATCTACACTTATCTATCATCTATCATCTTACATTATATACTTATAATTTAAAAAATGTAATCAACTATAAACTTTTAAAATGCTTAGTTAATAAGATATTAGACTTCACTAAATATACCTTGTTTTGTAGATTTGATGTTGGAATCATAAGTATTTTAAGTACTCATAAGTCAAAAGTAAATAACGAAAAGCAATTGCTAAAATCCCAAACCAAAATGAACATATAAACCTAAACGGTTACTGGGTTGGTGGCACAGCTGCATAGAAATGATTATTCCAATTGTTTTTAAAACATTGTAATCTTTATATATATCCTTCTGGTCTATATCCAGGGGAAAAAGTAAAAAAAAAAAAAATTTTAATACATTTTCAGTAATTATATTGTGCTGGTATTATTATTCTGAAACTTTCTGTGTGTATTAAGTGACTCAACAAATGAGTAAATTTTGATGATATTATTAAGAACATGGATTTTCAGCATTGGAGAAAAGATAGATGGAAGATGGAAAAGATTAAGTAAATTCTTTGTAGTGCTGAATTTAATTTAAAATATCAGTATAAACTTATGATATTTTATCTCAAAAACAAATGCTAACAACAACAAAACATACACACAAATAAACATATTTCCTAGCTATCTCCATTATAAAGACATAGAAGCGAGGTCCAATCCAATAGCTGTGTGATGGTCAATTTTATGTCAACTTGATTGGGCCAGGGGGTGCCTAGATTAAACATTATTTCTGGGTATGTCTGTGAGAATGTTTATGTATGAGATTAGTATTTGAAGCAGTGGATTCAGTAAAGTAGATTTCCCTTTCTAGTGTGAGTGGGCATTATCCAATCTAAAAGGGCCTGTTTGCCCTCACACCTGGATTTATACCATCAGCTCCCCTGGTTCTCAGGCCTGTGGACTTGGACTGTATTACACCATCAGCTTTCCTGTACCTCCAACTTACAGACAGCAGATCATAGGACTTTTCAGGCTCCATAATTATGTGAGCCAATTCCTCATCATAAGTCTCTCTCTCTAGATCGATAGATAGATGCTGTAGATAAAGATATAGACATTCCTGTTGGACTAATACAAGCAGTGAACAACTATAGTTCCCATTTGGGTTACCTTTAGCATCAGCAGTAAGGATAATAACTGCAATTAATTAAGTCACCTAAATAAAATTTAAATCCTTTCCTATAAAAAAAAAGAAAAAGCGAGAAAATATCTCTTTATTCACCTTTGGAAGATTCAAAGGGATTAACTTATTATTTTGAAGATTAGTAAACAAAGGAAGAGCATTTCTAAAATTTCTTGAATAAGATTAACATATAAAATTATAGAATTAAAAGAGAAATGATGAGTCACTTGATCTAATTTTAAATGTGCTTTCTAAATGTATATCTCGTAGGGATGTGATTAAACAATTTTTTTAAAGGGAGATACACCAGCATGTAACCAGCATGGAATAGTGCCTACTGCAACAAATATTAGCCCATCATTTTCTCCTTTTTTCTCAAATTATTGTTTTGCTATAAAATGCAATTTAGAAATTAAGATGAAATGTTATATAAGGGAAATATTCCTGAAGCAGTAGCCAAAGGCTATGTGTTCTGATTTTATTTTCATTCACTTGTGGGTTATACGACTTTGGACAAGTCAAGGCACCACTTTTCTGAGCTTGGATGATCCAGTGATAACAAAGATAATGATCTTTTCATTTGCCTCATAGTTTAGTTGTGAGAAATAATATGTTGTGAAAGCTCATTGTGAACTGTATAGATGGCTTTCAAATGGCAGTCACTTTTTGCTTTTTAGCATTTATTAAAGCATTGATCTAGGCTGGTCATAATTCTTATTATACCTTGTCTTTGCAAGAGAATAACACCACAGAATGAGGCATTGAAAGGCCACCATAGGACACTAATCTGTACCTTTCAAGAAATAACTCATTAAAAAGTTATTATTGATCAATTAGGGTTGTGGAGTTCACCAAAAGAGGGAGAATTGTGATGAAACAATATGAACCATGCATTTAAATTGACTTTATCATCATGGGATACTAAAATTTAAGTAGAATAGATCAGGACTAATCTCCATTTATCTGTCCACTTGAGTAGAAAACAATATTTTACAGATTATTTTCTACCATTTATTTTCAATTGATTGTCTCCTCTCAATGTATCATTTGCAAGAGGTAAACAACTTATAAAATCAGATAAAAAGGGAAAGCTTATTAAATGCTATAAATGAGAACATTCATATGGAAATGTAAAAATTAATTGAATCCTGCTTGGCAATTGCAGTGCTAAAGTGAGCGAAAGCATTATGACACATCTGTCATCACCCAAAATGACTAATACCGTGTTTCAGGTACTGTATATAAAGCAATTATCATGCAATTATCTGTGTTCTCTCATTTAGTACATACCCTCCTGTGTTAAAGCAACTTTATTCCTAACATTATTGTCAAAGATCCATTAGAGTTTCTGATTAAAATGTACCTCCAGGTTGAAACATAGTAGTTAAGCTTTCAGCTCAAGATAATTTTCTTTCTTTGATTCTTTTAAACCTCAGCAATACAAATTATGTGGCTTTAAAACCATGTATACAAGTTCAAAAACCTTTCAGAAATCATTAATAAATTCCAAAATGAAAATAGCTTGTTTCTTAGCATAAAATTGGCAAACATACTGGACAATTTTGTACAGAGTCTTAACTCTTAGCACAGCAAGAGCAGGTTTTATCCTAATGCAAGGAGGGCACAAATCTTTAAAGTCTTGAGTTTAAAGATAAATAAAAGTGTTAAGTTTCCTCTTTTCCTCTGAAATACCTTCTCTTTGCCTTTCTACCCAACAACACTGGCAAGCTTATCCCTGGCCTTGGAGCAAAATACTTGGTATCAGACAGAGATGGATGATGCCAGAAAGCAAGTTTAAGGATAAAGAGCTTCTCAACTTGTTCTGGGAGTCTTGTGAGTGGGGTTGCATTGTGAGTAGAATCACCCTTTTTCTCTCTCATCTTTTGGATCCTCCCTCTTCTCAGATCCTCAGGGTTTTGTTTTGTTTTTTTGTTTCTGTTTTTGGGTTTTTTTTTTTTGATGAAGAGATGTTTTGTTTTTTTTTGTTTGTTTGTTTTGTGTGTGTGTGTGTTTAACTGCTTCCTCTAGAAGCAGGAAAAATAGCTTGTTATGTAAGACTCTTGTCATACCTGAAATGTTTTTGAAGATATAAAGATAGCCTCACCCAAACCAGTGCCCAACTAGTGGCATCATGCAAAAGGCAATTTGTTATTAAATTTTACCTATGTGAATCATAATATTAAGTAGGATTTAAAAGCATTATTTTAAATTTTAAGTAGAAAGTTTCTTACATTGTTTTTCCTCCAATGATCCTCTGTTACTTGAATCAGAGGTAAACTTACGTTTACAATGGTGATGATATCTTCTTCCAAATGTGTTCACTCAAATTTTTAACATTTTCTAAGTATCTACATCATGAAGAGCTTATAGGATCCCCAGATTTAAAGTTTGTAGGCTTTTTGGTTGGGTGATTCAGAGAAAAATATATAAGAAATATAGTTCTAGTGGCAGGTCTATATTTTAAAATATACTTTCTCTAGCTATAAAAGATCTAAAATTTTAATTTGAAGTGAGCCACTACATTAGTAAAAATCCTAAAATTATATACATATATTTATATTAAAATGTTATTTTCCATATGTTTCTAAATCACTCTACATATCTTATAGCTTTTACTTAATTTATACTATCATTGCCATCAGTTCATAAGCTCAGTTCTAAATATTTTTTGAGGACTTTGTGTATGTCAGATATTCTTCTGGAGATGTTATGATCAATAAGATAGGAGCTTACAGTCAAGTGGGGAGATCAAAGTTTAGTGTTCTTAAGCATTTCTTTAAAAAGATAGAAATCAATACATCAAAATGTTAAGTGACCAAGATAACAAAATGAATCATGGTTGAAATTTAAAAATAAATCTTTATTCATTTGAAAATTTTAAAAGAATATTTATGATTAAAAAAATTACAGGGCTTACCTGGTGGCACAGTGGTTAAGAATCCGCCTGCTAATGCAGGGGACACGGGTTTAAGCCCTGGTCTGGGAGGATCCTGCATGCCGCGGAGCAACTAAGCCTGTGTGCTGCAACTACTGAAGCCTGCACGCCTAAAGCCTGTGCTCTACAACAAGAGAATCCACCGCGATGAGAAGCCCACGCACCACAACGAAGGGTAGCCCCCGCTCGCCTCAACCAGAGAAAAGCCTGCATGCAGCAACGAAGACCAACACAGCCAAAAATAAATTAATTAATTAATTTAAATAAATTTATGTAAAAAAAATTTTTTTAATTACAAATAACTCAGGATGGCTCTAACCTCATCACTTGCTTATGCAGTCATATCCAAAAACTCATTGCCATGATCAGTGTCAGGGAGATTTTCCCTGTTTTTTTCTAGGAGTTTTATGGTTTCATGTCTTACCATTTAAGTCTTTAATCCATTTTGAGTTTGTTTTTGTGAGTGGTGTTAGAGAGGAGGCCAGATTTATTCTTTGGCCTGTGAATATTGAATTTCCTCAATGCCACTTAATGAAGAGACTGTCCTTTCCCCATTGTGTATTCTTGGTGCCTGTGTCAAAGATTAATAAATCATATATGTGTGGGTTTATTTCTGGGCTCTGTATTCTGTTCTACTGATCTATGTGGTTGTTTCTATGCCAGTACCATGCTGTTTAGATTACTATAGCTTTATAATATAGTTTAAAATCTAGACGTGTGATGCCTCCAGCTTTGTTCTTTGTCAAGATTGCTCTGACTATTCAGGATCTTTTGTGATACCATACACATTTTAGGATTGTTTCTTCTATTTCTGTGAAAAGTGCCATTGGAATTTTTGATAGGGAATTCTGTGAATCTGTAGATTTACTTGGGTAGTATGGACATTTTAATAATATTAGTTTGTCTAATCCATGAACATGAATATCTTTCCATTTGTCTTCAGTTTTTTTCATCAATGTCTTATAGTGTAGAGATTTTTTAACCTCCTTGGTTGAATTTATTTCTATGTAGTTTTTTTTTTTAATGCTATTGTAAGCGGAATTATTTTCTTAATTTCTTTTTTAGATATTTAACTGTTAGTGTATAGAAATGCAACTGATTTTTGTATGTTGACTTTGTATCCTGCAACTGTACTGAATTTGCTTATTAGTTCTAACAGTATTTTGGTGGTGCTTTTAGGGTTTTCTGCAAATAAGTTGACATCATCGGCAAACAGAGACAATTTAACTTCTTTGTATAACTTTATTTCTTCATCTTCCTAATTGCTTTGGGTAGAATGTCCAGTACTGTGTTGAATCGGAGTGGTGAGAGTGGGCACCCTTGTCTTGTTGCTGATATTAGAGGAGGAGCTTTCAGCTTTTCACCGTTGAGTATGATTTTAGCTGTGGGCTTTTCATATGCCCTTTATTACGTGGTGGTACATTTCTTCAATACTTAATTTGTTGGGAGTTCTTATTACAAAAGAATGTTGTATTTTGTCAAATGCTTTTTCTGCATCTACTGAGCTTATCATATGTTTTTTATTCTTTTTTTTAATATGGTGTACCACTTTTATTGATTTGTGTAAGTTGCTAAATCCCATTTGATCATGGTGTATGATACTTTCAATGTGCTGTTGAATTGAATTTGCTAGTATTTTGTTGAAAATTTTTTGCATCTACAGTCATCAGAGATATTAGCTTATAATTTTCTTTTCTTGTAGTGTCTTTATCTGGCTTCGTTAGAGGATAATGCTGATCTCATAAAATGAGTTTGGAAGTGTTTCTCTCTTTGAGTTTTGGAAGAGTTTGAAAAGGATTGTCATTCATCCTTCTTTAAATGTTTGGTCACATTCACCTAGGAAGACATCTGGTCCTGGGCTTTTCTTTTTTGAGAGATTTTGACTGCTTCTTCAGTCTACTTGTTATTAGTCTGTTCAGATTGTCTGTTTATTCATGATTCGTTTTTGGTGGGTTGTAGGTTTCTAGGAATTTATCCATTTCTCAGTTATTTGTTGTTATGTAATTGTTGATAGTAATCTCATGATTTTTTGTATTTCTGTACATCATTTGTAAGTTTCCTCTTTAATTCTAATTTTATTTATTTGAGTCTCCTCACATTTTGTCTTAGTCTAGCTAAAAGATTGTCTATTTTGTTTATCTTAAAAAAAACCCTTAGCTTTATTGATCTTTTCTAGTGTTTTTCTGGGCTCTATTTCATTTATTTCTGCTCAATCTTCATTATTATATTTTTTCTGTTAACTTTGGGCTCAGTTTGTTCATTTTTTTCTAGTTTCTTGAGGTATAAAACTAGGTTGTTTATTTGATATCTTTATTTTTTTCTTAATTTAAGCATTTATCACCATAAACTTCTCTCTTAGAACTGCTTTAACTGCATCCTATAAGTTTTGATACATTGTGTTTCCATTTATGTTTGTCTTAAGATGTTTTTGAGTTTTCCTTTTGATTTCTTCTTTGACTCATTGGTTGTTCAGAAATGTCTTGTTTATATTCCAAATATTTGTAAAGTTTCCACATTTTCCAATTTTTTAATTTTAGGGTTAGTTAATAGATCTCTGCTAGTTTCCTTTGCTGGTGTCACATTTGCTTGATTCTTCATGATACTTGTAGCCTTGTGTTGATGTGAGCACCTGAACGAATAAACACCTCTTCCAGTGTTTACCGACTGGTTTTAGCAAGTAGATTTCTTCTGTCAAGTCCCAGGATGATGGTACTGCTTCCAATCATGGTAGAGTTGGGTCATAGCCAGTCATGTAACTGCTACTGGGTCTGTAGTAGGATCTGCATTTGGCACGCCTGTTACCAGAGGTTTGGGCTAGCATGGATTTTGTCTGGTCCTTGGGTAAATAGCACTCCCTCTAAAACCTTGGTCAGTAGTGCTGGCACTGGGACAATGGTATGCTTTTGCGTTCACAGATGGTGGGCTTATTACCAGGTACATGGATGTGTGCAGCTCTTTCTAGGTCCCTGGCAGTGCTCTTAATAGGTCACTGGGCAGGAGTGGCCCCAGACAGCAGCTGAGAAAGACTAGAATTAAGTCACAAGGCTGCTTCAGCATCCATTGCTGAGACCAAAGTCTGAAAGCCTGTCCCCCAGGACATGGATGGGTGTGCCTACTGGCAGGTTCCTGGTTGGGCAGGAGTGCCCCCAGACCATGGCTGATCAGGATTGCTGTTGGGCCACAGGACTACTTCAGGATCCACAATCAGACTAATGTCAGTGAAGCTGCCTCTGGAGGCACATTAGGACATGTCTCCCTCTGGGTCCTGGGACATCAGAACCACTCCTGGAGGAGCGTGGCTGAGAGGGGTTGGAGCTGAAGGTTGTCAGGCTTCAAGGTCTGAGTCAGACTGAGATCTGTGGATTTGCCTCCAGCAGCATGGTAGGGCTGGTTGGGCGTTTTTCACTTCAGGTCTCAAGGCCTCTGCCCCTTAGTTCTTAAACGTCTTTCCAATCCTGGAGGATTTTGTCTGGATATTATCAGACACCTCTGGATCCTCAATATCTCCGGAAAAAAAAATGTTATGATTCATTTTGTAAGCATATGGAGATCAATAGAGAGTACAGACTCAACTTCTGGTTCTATAACGTTATTTTGAAAAACTGGTTGAAGTCATGACATGGTGTTCAAAATGTCCAAGAATGTGTACTTTTACAGGAAGAGCCAATGCTAAGATGGAATCTGTTGGATAATATGTGTCTGCGACTGTGTCTGATATAGATCCTTTCTTTCCAACATCTGAAAATAAAAACAACTTTAAATGTCACATCCTTTTTTTAACCAATCTGAAGAAAATTTCAGAGAAGTATGGCTTGTAGTGGTCTATAAAATCTTAGCAAGAACTGACAGCTATTTCAAAGTTTGTCACAAGTTTTTCTTTTTTCAGATTGGAATAGTGAATTCAGCATATTTCTTTGCTGAAAGCTTGCTGACAACAACCTGTGTGAATCTGGTCTAAGAGAAGATGTATACACACACCTTCCCCCAGTGAGGGTAGAGAGTGTCTTTTCTGGCCACTGTCAGTAAGAAAACAACTAACAAAAGATACAAAAGGATTGATGACATCAGGAAAGTTTGTGTCTAACCTACATATATATTTTGCTTCTGCCACCTATTTAACCAAAAATGGCACACTTTGAAAAATCAATATGCAATTATTGATATTAAAGGAAAACATATTGAGAATATTTGCATTAAGAAAGATTTTCTACTTATTTTTTAAAAACTAAAATAGGTACTCTCCTTAGAGATTTAGGCATTTGTTTAGGACCACTGACTGGGTAACTGTATGTCCCTGTTGTCTGGCATAGTGGTCCTGGCATAAGTATTAATAATGCCACAGTTTCAACAATAAATTATATGTTATCTTTGTCACTGTTACCCTTGACTCTCCTGATTAAGGAGAGTCACGAGGTAAAATTTTTAAAGGCAAATACAGTGGGATACTAACAATAAAAATCCATCCTCAATGAGAAGAAAGGGATAGAGCATATTTGAAATGACATCATGAATCAACAGAAAAGTTTGATTAAATTGCAGTAAAATTAATTTACACCTTATTTAAAAATAATGCAACTATTACATTAAAAGCATACATAGAAAATAGAATATAATTTAAAGTTATATGCTTCCTTAGAGTTCATTTTTTCATCTTTTTATATTTTGCAATTAAATCAGTGAGATTAGATTCAGTATTTAATATTCAGACCTTGTGGGTATATCATACCAGGCTAATTCTAGGCAGATATTAAAAGTCAACCAACTGCACAAAGTTTATCAAAATCAAATTCTGTTTTAGCATGGAATTTCATTCAGATACCTACCATCATATCAGGTACAAGAAAGTTTTATGTAGAAACTTCTGTGGGGGGGGGTTCATGGGAAAATGTCATTTAATGAAAATGTACATTCTTTATCATAAGCTAGACCAGTTATCCTCATCCTGGCTGCACATCTGAATCATTTCCAGTGTTTTTTTTTAAAAACTGAGCTGCTTGAGTCCAATTCTCAGATCACCTAATTCACTAGACCAAACTCAAGATTCTGGGTTTGTAATAAAGGTCTATAGGCAATTCTGATAAATGGCTTTGTTTTTAGACCATTGCCCTATGGCTTTGGCTTTGACTCCCAAATTTCTGTGTGGTCTCTTGCTTTGGTGAGCCAGGCTGGACTTCTTTTAAAGCTGGGGTTAGACTCAGGCTGAGTAGACTGATACTTTCTTGTCTAAATCCATGCTCTAGTCTTCACCTTCAGGACATTATGTAATACAATAACTATTGGTGAAGGATGATAATTAATAGTACAGAAAAGAAAGTCCTCTCTTTAATGAGAAAAAACAGTTTCAATAACTTTCCTCTTTAATATATATATATATTTTTTTTCTTAAAACACTACTCTGGCCTGCCTTGAGGCTGTCATCTTCATAACCTTCTAACAGTATATGAGAAAAGAGGAGGTCCAAGGGAACAGCCCTCAAAAAAGAATAGTCCAGGGCTTCCCTGGTGGCGCAGTGGTTGAGAGTCCGCCTGCCGATGCAGGGGACATGGGTTCGTGCCCCGGTCCGGGAAGATCCCACATGCCGCGGAGAGGCTAGGCCCATGAGCCATGGCCACTGAGCCTGCGCGTCCGGAGCCTGTGCTCCGCAACGGGAGAGGCCACATCAGTGAGAGGCCCGCGTACCGCAAAAAAAAAAAAAAAAAAAATAGTCCACACAAAGGATACATAGTCTGATACAAGAGAAGATCCTCTTTACTTCAGTATAGTTCTCTTTAGCATCTATTAATTTTCTAGCTTCTCATATTTTAGTGTTCTTTTATTAGAAATTATGTAGAAAATATTGTTACTAATAAAATCTTTCTGAATTTAGATGACATTGTATTGGTCCCATTTTTGAGAAGGGCATCAAACTAAATACTCAGCAGGTATTATGATTCAGATGAAGAAAAAGGGTGAAAAAGTATAGATAATCTGCTGCAGCTACAAAATAGTTCACCCAAATTTTAGTGAAACTTTATAGTCCATGACTTAAAAAATTTACTAATATAGAAGAGTATTTTCTGTTCTCCCAGAGCAGTTAGTCTAGTGACTCTTTTTTTTTTAAACAGTTAGACTTATTCTGTTGCTTTACATTATGATCAATCTAAGTAGAAAATTTTCAAAATAGATGACCATTTAAGCGGAAATACAATGTAAAACCTTTGTTTACTCTGTGATACTTTTGAATCAAAGAGTAATTCTGACACCTGGGTTTAAAGAACATTGTAAAGTTCAGAAAGAATAGCTTTCTATTCATAAATGTACAGGCAAATTTAATTCTAAGAAACAGGTGTGTTGAATTCTGCCAGATAGTGGAAGAATTTGTAATAGTAAGTAAGTCTATTGTTGGCACATTGTCAATATAAATTGACTGGGCAAAGCAAAAAATATTCAATGATATGAAAAATCCAGGAAACTGGCAAAGAACCTTCAAGAACAGAGAGTTAGGAATGTTTGTTTTGTATTCTATTGAAAAGGAAGTCCATAGTATTTTTGACACTATTCAGAAATGTGTGTTTTCACCAAATGCAAAATGTATTGTCATAGATTTAAAATACTTTGCATGAAATTATTCTGAGATTATAGATTATCTACAGAAAATATGGCAAGATGCCTCAAAGCAGGATAACACGTTAATAGACTGACTCTTGGACTTAAGAGTCTTTAAAATTTTTGTGTAAATGTACATACATACACATTATGTATATATAGGAATGTAAGGACTTTAGACTCTATTTTCTTCTACACTGATATAAGCCAAATATAGTTCCTTAAAGTGCTATAGTCAACGTGTGGGTGGAAAGTTGGTTAACAGAGTATACTGTTGTAGCTTTAGCTTTGTTTTCAATGGATTTAACGTCACACGTTTCAATTAGGCTTATAAAAACTAAACATATTATTCAAAGATATCTTTACATCTTTGCATCTTTACAACTTAGACATTCAAAGGAAGATGGCAGAGCACTCTCAGAAGTCAGCAACTATGAGGAGAAAATGGAGCTATTGTGAAGAGAAATAAAAGGATATGTTGAATTCCATGACTGGGGAAACTGAGGCATGATTTGGTATACATGTTCACGCTTTATACACAGGTTAGATGAATGCATTTTGAATCTGATGATCACTCAGTGATTCTCTGTAAGAAATCTACACATTTAAAATTGAAAATAAGTATTTAAAAGTATTCTCTTTTAACTATATGGAATGTAATCTGTTTTGTACTTTAAATATTTCCAGTAATAATTGAAATCAGAAACTGTGCCCACCAATAATAATCCAAAATGCTTTTACATGGATTTAGGTGCAAAATATTTAATCAGCAAAAAAGTATTGAATATCTATGCCAACTGTATTGTAGGCTGTTAACAACCTCTGTTAACAGAGAGTAACAGGTGTGTAAAGTGGTTGCCAACCAAAAAAAAACAGCAACAATTTAAAATGTCTAGAGAAAGAGCTGTGGAAGGCCAGATGACAGAATAACTGAGACTTTAATCAAAAATTTAGGAAGTGGAGAAATTTGTCCTTGGTTTTGAAAGCTACATAGATGTTTCCTATGAAACTAGAAAACAGTGGTAGAAATTAGTATTTAGTACATGATAAACAGTGACAATCCAGGAAGAATATTTAATTTGGAAAATATTCAACATTGTAATATTATTTTTCTCTTTTCTTCATTTAAGTTTATAAATGAAGTTTTTAATTTTTCTTTATCTAGGTCCCCTGAAAATTATATTAAATTTATTCTTAGGTCATTCATATTTTGGGCCTTTAATTATTTTTGATACGTAATAGTTGGCACAAAGGATAACTAATAATTTTAAAATATATATTTATTATATACAGACATTTGTAACAAAGTACTCAGTATTTTGGATATTTTTCAAGTGATTATCTTAGGTTTCCTAGTCATAAAATTATATCATTGAACGTAGTGGTTATAAAGTAATCTTTAATTTCTAATTTACTAAAAGATTTTTAAAATCAAAATGGATGTTGAATTTTATGATTTGCTTTTTTGGAATCCTTAGAGATGATCTTAAGTTTTTTCCCTTCTTTAAATTTTTAACGTCAAGAAAAGCATTAATGGATTTCCTAATGTTGAACTGTCCCTCTATTCCTGGAATAAACTCTCCCTCATCAAGCTCTATTATTTTACCATACTATTGGGATTGATTTACTAATAATTTGTTTACAGTAAATACATCTATATTTATAGGTCAATGTATACTATAGTTTACTCTTTTGTTAAGTTATCTTAATCAGGTTTCAGTATAAGAGTCACACCAGCTTAGTAAGTTGAATTAGGAAATTTCTACTATTTTATACTCTCTATAAATTTATATAGCATGATAGTAATCTGTTCTTTGGAAGTTTTAAAGACTATGCCCATCTATTTGGGCCGGTGTTTCTTGTTGCATATTTTATACCATTATCTTTACACTGTTCTATCATTTTAAAATAAAACTTTATTATTCCTTTTGCCATATGGACTTTATTTTGTTTGCTTTTATTTTTCTAGTTACTTTTCAAACTATAATTTACTGAGCCTGTGTTATTTTCTAGGACTATTAGTTTGTATACTTCACCTACTTTTATCCTTAGAGCATCACGTGGAATAAGTATTAATATCCCTAGTTTGCATTTGTGGAAACTGCACCTTAGTAAGTTTCAATTACTGGCTGAATGTCTTAATGTCCTAGTTCTTCATTAGACTCTGCTTCTGAGGACACTGTGTCCTATGCATTATTATGTCTAGGATTTCTTGAATGATTCCAGGCAGATTGCAGACACCCAGTAATTACTTGTAGGATTGAACAGAGGTATTTCTGCCTGACCCAAAGATCTTTCCATGAGCCACTAGGTAATGAAGTATGGTTGCTTGTGTTTCTTACAATGATAGTTGTGTCAAGGTAAAATAAATCAAGTTATTATGTCTGAGTTCAGAAAATTGCAAAAAGCACAAGTTTTATATTTATTTTTGCTAGTTAACTTTGTATAATTTACTTACAACGTAAGGCATACATTTTTAGTATAGAGCTGGATTAGTTGTGACAAATGTATGACTTCATGTAATCACTACCTGAGTAAAGATATACAACATTTCCATCACTCAGGAAAATCCCCTCTGGACACTTTGCAACCAGCCTCCCCCTCATCCTTGTCACTAGGCAACCATAGAACTACTTTCTGTCACTATGGGTTAGCTTTAACTATTTCAGAATGTCATCTAAAGGGTATCATACAAAAATATGCTTTTCTTATATCTGCCTTCTTTCACTTAGCATGATGTTTTTGAGATTCACCCATGTTGTTATCAGAGTTAATTGCTCTTTATTGATGGGTATTATGCCACCTTATGAGTATACCACAATTTCTTTATCCATTTCCCTATTGTTGGGATTTGGGTTGTTTCCAGATTTTGGCTAATATAGATAAAATGTCATAAACATTAATGCTCATGGGATTTCATGGGCCTTTTTATTTTTCTTTAGTAAATACTGAGGAGTAAGGTTGCCTTGTTTCCTATCTTAGAGGGAGAGCATTCAATAGTTTGCCATTAAGCATGAAGTTAGCTGTAGGTTCTTATTACACACCTGTTATCAGTTTGCAGAGGTTCCCTTTCATTTCTAGTTTCCCATAAGTTTTTTCATGAGTAGATACTATTTTTTTAAAATATATTTTTCTGCATCTACTGAGATGAAAAAATGATTTTATCTTTTATTCTGTTAATATAATAATTTTTAACATTATAATGTTAAACCAACTTTGCTTTCCTGGGTAAACTCCACTTTATCTTGATGTATTACCCTACTTATATATTGTTCCCTTTTTCTCTGGTGCCCTTTCCCAAAGATTCCAGCTGCTTCAGCAGCACCAAATTCTAAAGTATGACTCCTCAGCTCAGCAGCTCATTGTCCTTTGCTTGGTCTCTGACTTCTTGTGCAATCATTAGGAAATTGTCCCTATGTAAAGGTCCAGGGTGTTTACCAAGCTAATCATCTTGAGTTTCCTTTCTCTCAGAAATTTAGTCTTTTGCTGCCCATTGTTCAATGGCTGCTAACAGTTACCTCATACCCATGCAGGTTTATAGTTATGTATGAAAGGAAGGCTAATTGTCCATAAGTAGTTACCTTGTCATGGCCAGTAATGGAGCCAGAGTCACATATAAATTTAATTTATGCAGCTTAGAGGGAGAGGATCAACAGAGTAAAATGCTTCATCAACTATAGAAAGTACATTTGGGTTATATATGGCTAGGGAACAAATACCCAGGGGAAGTCAGAAAGAAGGAAAAAGCTATAATTTTCCGTACATTTATTATAAATTAAAAGAATACACGGAGTAATTTATGAGCTTTTATTTTATCTTCCATTGCCTGCATTTTATGACTTCATGTATTATCAAAAACATATTTCACAACACTTGACATGCATATAAAGCCTATCCATATTTTATTTCAAAATGATAAAGACAAGATTTTTAATAAATATGAGAAAGATCTTATTTTTCTGCATCCTGTGTTTCAGGAAACAAAGAAAAGATATAATCCATGAAGAAAAAAAAAGAGCATGACAAAATGTATTCTGAATTGATCCCCTAATGTCCACCTTAATCTTCTGGGAGATGAGGCCCTGTAATTATATTTCATCTGAAAAAAATAAAGGTCCATAGATTACTATAATATCTCTTTAATCACAAGCTTTCTTCTTAAAGAGAAAATTTTCTCATGTTTTTGTTTTCATGTTTTTTATTCTTTGAGGGGAAAATTTTACTTTTCTGAACACACTTATTGAATTTTCACATCCAAGTATATTAGGTTACTCCTGTTGGAGTTGATAAAGTTGATGTTCCTTACTTTTCTCACTTCTTGAAGTACACCTTTCTCTTTCCCTCTACCTGTAACACACACACACACGAACACACAATGTAAGTGTGCACACAGCTGTACAAATACTCCGTTTTTATTTTATTGTAGTATTTAAAAGTTAAATATTCATTTTAAAATTATGACTTTACCCTAAGGCTCTTGTGGTTATAGATTATTTTGGATAGTCTTTGACTTTGTAACAATGTTTATTCACATTTTGTTAGACTTAACTCTCTATTTACCTGGTTTATGAATTTCTACACCACCAATCCTTCTTAATAAAACCTTCCTCTTCTTGAATTCCTAATGTGACACATCTATTAATTTGTTGGTGTGTCTCACACAGCAGTTTTTTCAAGATGAATTTGTAAATCTCACAATTTATGAAAGTTAGGTATTTTAGATATTTATTTGGATATTTATTTAGATTTGTATTGCCATTGCATATAAACTCCAGTTTGGCCAGGATTAAGATATAGGTTATAGAATTTTCACTTCTAAACCTTCAATTAATGGTGGAAAAACTCTGATACCAATGAGTAAATTGTTTCTTTACAAGTATCCACTATTCTAGTTAGCAATATCCTTGGATTTTTCAACCAGAGGGATAGCTGTTAGGTAAGAAAGTAGGAAGTTTTGGGGCAGTTATGACTACACTATTTCAGGATAGTGTAGTGAAGCTTTAATAAACCACAGATTGATTTTATCTATACAGTATCACTGGCTTAGAGCTGATGAAAATTTTCTTCAGCTCTTGTAATTCATTGTATTATAATCTTAACTGTTGGCATTGCAAGTTGTCCTCATTTTTCTGTGTATTCTTATATCTTTAAAAGAGTACCATAAAGAGTTTTAGGCTTTTAGTCATATGACATTAAGATTGGAACCATGATAGCTGTTATAAAAATCTTTCCATGACCTGAGAAAGTTTCTTTGTGATCCATTCCCTTTCAATAGTCAGCTATGAAGGTTACATTTGTATTTCTATAACTTCAGTGAGTTTTCCTGATATTTGAACTCTGCATAAATAGAATCATTAATCATTTATTCTTTTATGTGCTTTTTTGCACTTATGTATTTGTGATATTCATCTGTCATTGCATATAGCAGTAGCTTATTTATATATTTATTTTGATTCATAGACCTCCACTGGATAAAGGTATCATCATTTGTTAATGCATTCTCATGTTGGCAGATATTTGAAATTTTTTCTAGTTTAGGAGAAATTATGAATGAAGATTCTATTAAAATTATTGAAGAAGTCCTTTCCAAAACATATACAACCATTTTTCTTCCATTATTCCACCTAGGAGTTAAATTGCTGTTATCATGGGGTAGGCATATGTTTACCTTTGTTAAAAGCTATTTAACAGTTTGGCAAGTTGGAGATATTATTGTACACTCCCACCAGCAATAAATGAAGAGTCTAATCATTCCATATCCTCATCATCAGTCAATAGTTAGTCTTTTTAAATTTTATACATTATAGCTGGTGCCTTGTGGTATCTAATCATGGTTTTAAATTTCATTTTCCTTATGGTTAATGACATTGAGCATCTTTTCATATGCTTGCTTGTCATCCATATATCTTCTTTTGAGGAAGAATATTTTGTTTATTAAAATTTTTTATTATTGTGTTTTTAGTTTTCTTTATATATTATGGATATAATTCTTGTATCAGTTATGTGATTTCTAAATATTTTTTTCCTGTCCTTTCAAAGAACACAAGTTCTTAATTTGATGAAATCCAGTTCATCAAGTTTTTCTTTTATAGATCATGCTTTTAATGTTATATCCTATGTTTTCTCCTATTGTTATATAATTTTAGATTCCACATTTAGGTCAATTATCCATTTTAAGTTAATTCTCGTATAACATGCAAGTTATGGATCAAAGTTAAATTCTTTTTCATATTGATATCTAATTTGTTGAAAAGACAATTCTTCAATAAATTTCATTTACACCCTTTGAAAAATAAAGTGGCTGTCTATGTGTAAGTATATTTCTATATTCTGTCTAGAAACAATCTATCTTTGTGTGGCTATGACATTTCTTAACTACTGTAGCTTTATAGTAAGTCTTGAAGTCAAGTCATATTAGTTCTCCATTTTATTCTTCTTTTACAAAGTTATTTGGCTATTCTAGTTTCTCTGCTTTTCCCCATGAATTTTAAAATAAACTTGCCAATATTTACCAAAACAAACAACTTCCTCAGGTTTTACTTGGGATCCCTTTGAATCTGTAGCTCAATTAGCAGAGAACATCTAACATCTTAACAATATTCAATCTTCCAGTCCACGAATATGTGTATTGCTTCATTTGTTTAGAACCTCTTTTATTCTTTCAGTAATGTTTTATATTATTTCCTATTCAGGTCTTCTGCATTTTTCTAAATTGATCTATATTTCATATTTTTAACAGCTTCATTAGGATATAATGTATATAACATACAGTTCAGCCACTTAAAGTGTAAAATTCTGTGGGTTGACTTTCACTGTCTTGATGGTGTTCTTTGAAGCATGCAAGTTTTTGCTATTGCTGAAGTTAAATTTGTCTTTTTTTCTTTACTTGCTTATGGTCTTGGTGTCATATCAAAAAAAACCATTGCCTAATTCAAGATCATGAAGATGTATACTTACGTTTTCTTCTAGGGGTCTTATAGTTTTAGCTCTTACTTTTAGGTCTTTGAATACATTTTAAGTTGATTTGTGTACTTGTTGTGAGGTCAGGGTCTAACTCATTCTTTTGTGTATAGATAGCCAGTTGTCCCAGAACCATTTGTTGAAAACAATATGAGTATTAAGGATAAATGCTATATTGCTACAGATAAAAATAGCCCATGGTTTTACAATAGTGAGAAGAATCAGTGAATTTCTATAACTGGTCAAGCACTGTACTAACCCCTGGAATGGATTGATGAATAAGACAGACATGTCACTTTGGAGCTTATGGTGTAGTTCTAAAAAAGGATGCTAGATGTCATTCCTGAATATTTAAAAATATATACTAAAAGTTACAAGTTAAATATGTTAGAAATATTGCATATGCATGCTTAGTATTCATTTCAGAATCCTTTCATCAGTTTTTGAGATGGTGTAAATTTTGTAGTTTCATAAAATGCATGCAATTGGACACAAAATTTAATATTTATTTTTGTGATTCTGATTCCCTTAACTCACCAAAATGTTTCATAGGAGCAAAAAAAAAAAAAAAAAAAAGTTCCCCCAAGCCTTAGGAGATTATTTTAGGTCTGTGCAAAGCTTGTTTTTCCCCCTGGAGAAATAGGAAGTCATGTCTGCCCAAGAGTAAACAAATTCTGCAAGGCAGTTTAAATTTGGTCTGAAACTGAGAATCCACAAGATTTGGTTTGGTTCTAAACATAGAGAAACATTATTGCTTCTTTCCTCATTACCATCCTGACTAGCCCCCTACCGTTACATGATTACTAACCACATCAAATGCTTTGTTCAACCTAATTTTAAAGTATTCAACTTCTAAAGGATTGTTATTCATTAACAAAGATTAAATTGTATTATTTCCTAGTCTGTGTCAATCAAATTATATTAACTCAATCACAGTTCTCTATATGAAGACTAGATGGTATATGGAAGGAAAAGAATTTTTTTTAACTTAATTGATACCCCAAGTTAAAAAAAAATTAAAAAAACAAAACCATCTCCAACTCAAAAGCAATATAAGGCTAAGTGAACATAGGAAAACTTGGAGAAGACTCAGAGGCCAGACATTAGAAAAGCGTCTATCTGGAATGGCTTAGCTATCCACATAACGACACAGCAGGTCTGGGCCAAAGTGTTTCACGAGGTCTTTTGCAGCTCAGATAGGCAATGATTCTCTAAATCCATGTCGGAACATGTGATTGAGTGAAACTGCAAAAACCAGAATCCCATTATAATTCGATTTGAGATTGGCACCTGTCCCCACAGCAGGCCAACCCCATATTTTACCCATTTGATCTTTTGCTCTCCACTAAAAAATGGTGGAAGGATATTTATTGTGCAGTAATATAAATACACCTTGAAACTAGTGCTTGTGCATAAACCTCCCAGAAACAGAGGTTATTCTTGCTCAAAAACATGAAAGTGAAACACGGCTCAGTAAAATCACCGGATAATCTACACGCACACTGAGACCCAGAAGTCAGGGCTACCTAACACTCTTCCCCAGACACTCTATCTTGGTTAGTGGAACTATCAACTTGAGATCCTGAGCTGGAAAACTCTTCTTTGTTTCCCAAGTTAATGACCAAGTTGTGAAAATTTGATCTCCAAAGTATTTCTTACAGAGGAGTTCTCTCTTTGTCACTCCTAGGTCTATATCACAGTTCCAGCCCTTGGTGTCTTTTACCTGTTCTAGTGCAATAGATTCTTACAGAAATTATAAAACCTTAAATACATAGCAAAGACTATAAGGAATAGTATAAAATGCATGTGATAAATAGTACCTAGCTTAAGAAATAAAACAATATCCATACAGCTGAAGTAGCCTGTGTGGTACTATTCCCTGACCACCTGCCCCTGCTGCCCCAAGTTCTGCAGAGGTAGCTTCTATCTTGAACTGGAAGTCTATCATTTCAACGCATGCTTTTATACTCTTCGTGTGTGTGTGTGTGATCATATATATACCACACACACTTATACTTTTTTTTTTTGCGGTACGCTGGCCTCTCACTGCCGTGGCCTCTCCCGTTGCGGAGCACAGGCTCTGGACGCGCAGGCCCAGCGGCCATCCACGGGCCCAGCCGCGCCGCGGCATGTGGGATCCTCCTGGACCGGGACATAAACCTGTGTCCCCTGCATCGGCAGGCGGACTCCCAAACACTGTGCCACCAGGGAAGCCCCGGCAAAGTTTTAATTTGCTTATTTCATAGTTGTTTGCATTAAATTGTGTGACTATATCACAGTTTATCCATTCTCTTGTTGATGGACAATTAGGCTGTCTCTAGTTTTTCATATTATAAATAAGGCTGCTGTGAACATTCTTTTACCTGCCTTTTTGGGTAATATGCCTGCGTTCTTTAGATTATGTAGCTGGGAGTGGTGCATAAAGGGGTATCACATCTTTAGCCAGTATTCTCCCTCAAGGGGCTATAACATTCTTCGCCTCTGCTGGCAGTTTATGCATGCCTTCTGCTCTGTCCTCTGTAATACATCTGACCCTTGAACAGCATGGGTTTGAACTGTGGGGGTCCATTTATGAGGGTTTTTTCCCAATAAATACATACTTCAGTACTGCACAGTCCTCTGCTGGTTGAATCCCTGGATGTGGAACCATGGATATGGAGGGTCAATTGTAAAGTCATATGTGGATTTTTGACTGCATAGAGATTAGTGCATTGTTCAAGGGTCTACTGTATTAGGTATTGCTGATTGTTGGAGGATCTAATCTAGAGGACTTGATCTCTAGTTGACTCAAGAGCTGGATCCAGGCAACTGGAGGCTCCTCACCCGTCTTCTATCCTTGGAATATACATTTTGCCCACCGTTCCCATGATGAGAGTTGTTTTCAAGGACTCAGCCTTGGGAAAACAAGGTGTTGTTTAGACATATTCTGGACTGAATATGTGACTGAACCGTGTTAAGGTCTCTATATAAACTTTTAAGATTCTGGTGGGTGGGTGTGGAGATCTACTTCTCTTGTGGTCGCCCAAGACAAGTGTAGTATGTAAGGACCCTTGTTTATTAAATCTGCTACTTACTAATCAGCGTGATCTGCCTCTTTCTTCAGTCTCTCCTTGCCCTTTGTGCACAAGGGCCAGTTTCATATTATACCCAGGAAACTCTCAAGTTTGCAAACCAACACTGACTTCTTAATTTTTACAAAATATTGAAGTATTGAATTATTCACCACCTTGGTTTTGATTTGTTTTCTCTTGAATTCAAGTGAGATACAGTATATCTAACGGTTTTTTGACTGCCTTGATTTCTTCTATGAATTGCCTCTTTATAGTATTTGCTGTTTTCTATCGGGTCATTTTTGTTTTTCTTATTGATTTGTAGGTATTACTTATCTATTCTAAATACCAATTCTTTATCTCCTTTGCCTTTTGACTTGGCTTTTCTCACTTTTTAAATGGGGTCTTGTGATAACAGTAGTATTTTATTTTAGTGTAATGGAATTAACATTTTCCTTTATAAGTTATGTGTTTGTCTAAAAATGTTTTATCCTAATCTGAGGGAAACATTTTCTTCTTACATTTTAAAATGTTGATTTTCATATGTGGGACAGTAATTCACCAGAATTGATTTTTATGCAGGTCATGAAGTAGAGAACTGATTTTTATTATTATTATTATTATATGGAAGGCTATTATTGAAGGGTTTATCCTTTTCCACTGATCTATAGAGACCATTTTAAGTCAAGTTTTCATGATACATGGGACTGTCTGTTTTGTTCCATTAATCTGTTTTTCTATTTCTGTGAAATACCACATTGCCTTTATCAATTCAGCATTATAATCATTTTGATATCCAGTTCAGTAAATATCTCTCCTCATTCTCTTTTTCCTCTTCCTCTTCAGAAATGTCTTTAATCTCTTGGAAATTTTTATTTCCTTAAAACTTTTTAAGTCCCTCTTTTAAGTTCGATGAAAAAACCTTTGGATTTTGTTCAGCATTTCAGGAATTTCTGTATGAAATGAGGAGAGAATTGTCATATGTATGATTTTAATCATCTTATCCACTGACCTGCTTTTTTTTGCTCTCTTAATTTTGTTGCTATCAGGAAGATTATATTTTTAAAGTTATACATTAGTGTTCCCAGTTGCTAAGATATAAAAATATGATTTTAAGAATAATTTCTTTTATGCTTATTGATTTCTCTGCACTGTCATTAAATTTAATAATTTGGATTTAGATTCATTTGAGTTTTCTGAATAGACAACATTTTTTCTGAAAACAGTGGTAATTTTATTGCTATCTTTGAATTTCTTATTTTTCTTTTTATTTTTCCTTATCTTATTTTGATAGGATCTCCAGTACATTGTTTAATAGAAGGGGTGATAGTGAGTATGCTTGCTGATTTTATGGGGAACACTAAATTTTAACACTAAGTATGGAAGTTTGCTGTATGTTTGTTCTTGTTGTGGTGGTTTTCTTTAAAGATATAAAGGAAGAAGTCAGCTGGCAAACGTGAGACAGTTGCCACATAAAGGGCTGTACTGGCATTTGGGTAATTGAGACTTTGAACCACTTACTCCCACACCAGTGGCAGATGTCTACTTCTTGCTCAGCCAAACCATTTTTCTGGCAGAGAAGACTGGACAATGGTGTGAGTTCCTTCAGTAGCAAATGTCCTGTCATGTTAATTCACTGCTGTTTTTGGAAAACTTTAAGTTTACTTTCATATCAGCTTATTTACTTATGGACTTCTGTATATAAATATTATGAGTAAATAATTACATAACAATGGGGAACTTGAAATTCCATGCACGTCTTCTATAATTCTTAACATTTTTCTTCTATCCAGTAAAAATTATTAAATTATATCAAAAGAAAAAATAGAACAAAGTCCTGATTTGAGGTTAGTAAGCTATTCATTATCTTGAGTCTCACTTTTAAAGACTCTTTATTTCTATAACTAAGCAGATATCTGGCTTTTTCCATAGGGGTTCCTTTCCCCTACAGCCCAGTCAAACAGTGGCTTCCAATCTATTACTCCCTCTTGCATGTTTGTATCCTTTGTTTATTTTTGATTCACCCTCTTCACCAGCCTTTCCTCCTTTCTTCCTTCTTGTCATAATAATCTCCTGAACTCTGAAGTATTCTCTATTTAGCAAAGACATTAATATCTGTCCCGCAGCATCCCTCTTCACTTCAACTTTGCCCTTTCCATTCAACCCTCTACTGTCATCGTGGCTAATTTCAACCTAACTAGCCACTCAGTGCTCTGCTCTCTTAGTTCCTTAGTGGTTCAAATACCTCTGTTTCAGGGTTCCTTATTCTCAGTAGTCCAGCACATTCTCTCTGTGTCAGCCTCCTCTTATCTCCATTGTGTGCATATGTGTACGTGTGTGTGTCCACTTAGAGTTATCATCAATATGATAAATACTCTATTGCAAATATCACTTTTCTTCCTTGATATGCTTTCATTCTGAAACACTGATCTGGAAAATGTTCAACCCTAGATGAACCCAAACACCTGAATTCTCTGTGCTGTTTCTGATTTCCTAAGCATCACCAAAGAAAAAAGTCTATTTGAATTTAAGTTGTTTTTCAATAAATATTTGAGAATACTTGAGAGCACTCAGTATATATTTGAGCAGCTAATTTCTACCAGGCATGGATACAGGTATTGGGGTACACATGGTAAATAAGAAAATAAATTCTGTATCTCAAGTATAAATATACTGAATTTTATAGCCTATACGTGTGTGTGTACATATATATTCACATCTGTGTGTGTTTGTGTGTGTGTATATACATACGTACATATATATATATATATATATATATATATATATATGAATATGAGAGAGAGAGAAAGCGGCAACAAGAGAGTGGGGGAGGACTTCCCTGGTGGTGCAGTGGTTAAGAATCTGCCTGACAATGCAGGGGACACAGGTTCCATCCCTGGTCCGGGAAGATCCCACATGCCGCAGAGCAACTAAGCCCGTGTGCCACAACTACTGAGCCTGAGCTCCAGAGCCCGCAAGCCACAACTACTGAGCCCACGTGCCACAACTACTGAAGCCAGTGCACCTAGAATCCAAGCTCCACAACAAGAGAAGCCACTGCAATGAGAAGCCCACATACCACAATGAAGAGTAGCCCCCACTCACCGCAACTAGAGAAAGCCTGCGTGCAGCAAAAGAGAGTGGGGGCACTGGCACTACCAGATATTAGAATATCATATAAAGCCAAGTTCATCTCATTTATACCAACCCCTCTCCTAGAGCCTCTAATTTCCTAAACATCTTGACATTGTATGAGCCCTTCCTTCCCAACATAATATACAATGAATTTGTGCACATGCATCCTTTATTCTATTTGTATGTGTATGTTTAGGTGTGTGTATAAGGATAAAAGAAGTACAGAATAACAATCATATTTTTCATAAATTTTGAAATTGTAAATTATTTTATTTGTTCTTTACATTCTTTTACAATTTTCTGTGCTTTCTAAATTTTCTGTAGCAATTAAGTACTACTCTTCTTATTAAAAATAAATAGCTTTCAAGTGTGTGAAACGAACAGCTATAAGAAATAAGAAGTGTTTTGGTAATTTTAAGCATAATATAATAATGTGGGCCTTTGTCATTCCCTTGATGAAGATAACCAAAAAAAAAAACAACAACAAAAAAAACCCCAAACAAATTAGGGAATTTGTAGTGATACAAACTCTTCAATATGCAAACTGAAGAATAGACCAATTCAAGATTGACCTAGTTTAATAATCATTATCTATGAGTAGTTAACCATCCTATGGTCATAGAGATTGAAAACTTAAGTATGTATATATTTTAAAAATAGTAACTCTATAGTTCACATAATTAGAGAGCCTATACCCAAATAGTATTGAACACTAGATAACACTATTAACATTTTTGTAAGCTGTCTGCATATTGACATAGGATTATCATTCTTTGTACCCCATCTTAATTTGCTAATTTGCTAAAAATTTACCTCTATTTCATATACAGTTGAAATACCTTAATGTTGGCTTTATGAAACTAAATAAAAAAATTGTAATCTACTTAGAAATCCTTAAAAAAGAGTGTATATATTATATATATATATACACAAATATATACATACACACAATGCAAACTAGCCAATACTTCTTTCTGATACCCAATAGGCCCCTAAAAATTATTTTTCACAATGAACAACACTGTTTTGTCCTGCTCAGAGAAATCTATCATTATTTCTATCCTGTTGTAGGCTAAAATAATCAAGCATATTATACAACAAAATCATAACAACATAATTTCAACCACTGAGACATAAAACATGATTTTACAAACATAACTTTGACAGTTGAAGATGCAGAGTTATGGAAGTTTTCCTGCAATTCTGTGGGCTGTGTATTGAAGTTTATCATTGTTTGACATCAGTTTTACCTTCTGTAGTTGCACCCTTCAAATATATCAGGCTGTCTTGTAGCAAGGTGGATAATTTTGAACTCATGTTTATAGGTAGATACCATGTCCATTATTTAGAGAGGTAAAATGAATTCTCTTGTATAATGTATTGTTCAAGCATTATCAGTTACTAACATCCAGCTCTTTGCTACATCTACTTAAAAGAAATATACAAAAAAAAAAAAAAAAAGAAATATACAGTACTTGCTGGCATTAGCAGTAAATGCAATGGAATTCCTGATTTCAGTTATGGATTATCTTTATCTCAAGAAAATAGGTGATTAGGCAGGAAAACAGTTTCTCGTGTGATGGATTGGATTGTGATATTACTAAATGCAGTTTGGCAAAGAGAGCATTAGAAACACATAAAATGTCATTACAGGAGACTTGGCTGATACTGTCAGAAGAGAACTACACTGAAGTGTCAGTAACTTTAGTGTTTAAGTTTGGTACAGGCAAGCACCTGGCACAAAGAAAAGACAGCAAGTAAAAAGGAAAGAAAAATTAAAAAGGAGAGGAAAAGAAGTCACATAACATAATGCTTATTATTCTCTGAGGAGGTTATTATACTTCTGAAAAACACGTTGCTGCTATTTACATTGAGACTAGTATATATCCTTCACAGGCTATGTAGCTACCACAGCTAACAGTATCATTAATAATTTCTTTTTTACAGATTTATTGAGGAATAAATGACAACTAAAATTGTGTATATTTAAAGTATATGTGATGATTTGATATACATGTACATTGTGAAATGATTACCACAATCAAGTTAATTATCACATCCATCACTTCATATAGTTCACACTCTCTCTGTCTCTGTCTCTGTCTCTTTTTCATTTTCTAGTAGTGAGAATGCTTAAAGTCTCCTCTCAACAAATTTCAAGTATATAATACCAAATTATTAACTATAGGCACCATGCTGTACATTAGATCCTCAGACCTTATTCATCTTGTAACTGAAAGTTTATATTCTTTGACCTGTATCTACCCATTTTCCCCATCTCCCAGCTCCTGGCAACAATAATTCTACTCTCTGTTTCTATAAGATTGGCACTTTTTTTTTATTCCACATATAAATGATACTATACAGTATTTGTCTTTATCTGGCTTATTTCACTTAACATAATCTCCTCCAGGTTCATCCATATTATAGCAAATGGCAGATCTCCTTCCTTTTTATGTCTGAATAATCTTTCAATCAATCAATCAATCTATCTATCTATCTATCTATCTATCTATCTATCTATCTATCCACACAACATATTTTCCTTATCCATTCATCTGTCAATGGGAACTCTTGATTGTGACCCATAGAACATAACAGAGAGCAGAGAAATAAACCCACATTTACATGGTGAACTAAACTTTGACAAGGGCACTAAAAACATACCATGGGAAAAGGACAGTTGCTTCAATAAATGGTGTTGAAAAAAAAATGGACATCCATTTTCATCCATGAAGAATTTAACTGGACCCCCATCTTACACCACTAACAAAAATTAACTTGAAATGGATTAAAGACTTAAATGTAAGACTTGCAACACTAAAACTCCTTGAGGAAAACATAGGGGAAAAGGTCCTTGACACCGGTTTTGTCAGTGAGTTTTTGGATACAACAGCAAAAGCACAGGTATCAAAAGCTAAAATAAACAAGTTGGACTACATCAAACTAAAATAAACAAGTTGGACTACATCAAACTAAAAAGCTTCTTTACAGCAAAGGAAATCATCAACAAATTAGAAAGACAACTTACAGAATGAAAGAAAATATTTGCAAATCACATATTTGATAAGGGGTTAATATCCAAAATGTATAAGGAATTCATACAACTCTGTAGCAAAAACCCCCCAAATCATCCAATTAAAAAATGGACAAAGGATCCAAATAGAAATTTTTGCAAAGAAGACATACCAATGGCCTACAGGAACATGAAAATGTGCTCAGCATCACTAATCATGAGGGACATGCACATCAAAACCACAGGGAGATATCATCTCACACCTGTTAGGGTAACTACTATGAAGACAAGATATACCAAGTCTTGACGAGGGTGTGAAGAAAAGGGAATTCTTTCTCACTATAGGTGGGAATGTAAATTTGTACAGTTATGGAAAACAGTCTGGAGTTTTCTCAAAAAATCAAAAATCAAATGATCATGAATAGCATTTATTTCAAGAAATCCAGTCTTTTCAATACTTTCTTGCAAATTTTTTCTCAAAAAATCAAAAATCAAATTATCATGAATAGCATCTATTTCAAGAAATCCAGTCTTTTCAGTACTTTCTTGCAAATTTACCTAGTAATGCATAGTTTAAAGTTCCTTAGGATGGGTCCTGGGTATAATTTAGTTTAGGGCTATTTTAGCTGCACTGCTAAGACTGTTCTGAGGACTCTATCTGAGACGTTTGAGACATTTCCACTCTGCCTCTTGGGAAATACAAACTCTTCTGAGCCCTCTGTGATCCCTGGAGATATTTCAATTGCTTCTGTCAGGTGGTTCTTTTTCTGGCCTTAGATATTTTCTTCTCAAACGTATACAGATGAGTACTCTGTCAATGACTTGTTAGGATTCCTCTGCCTATTTCTGTAAGTCTCTCTCTGAAGCCCCCTCCTTTTAGACACATTGGCCCCTCTGAATTGTAATTGCTCTCTCATCAGCAAGAATGCCTGGCTATTTGTCCTCCTCCTTCCTGTGTTACATCCTGAAAATGTCATGCAAGCAATAAGCTGGTGCAATCATTTGGATCACCTTATTTGTTTCTGTTTTCTCAGGAATCACAGGCCTGAGCTGCCTGTTGTCAAATGTATGAAAACTAGTGTTTTCTAGATCTAGCCCTTTTTTCAAATTAATTTTTTTCAAATTTTTCAAATTGTTAAATGGGGGAGTGTTTCTCCATCTTGACTGGAAACAAACTTTTTTTATTTGGGGTATTTTACAATTTTGATTTTCAATTGAAGAATTATTTTTTTTCTGAAGCTCATATACTCTATGAATGCAGTTCCATATGATTTTTAATCTGAAACCTATGTGTTTGATTAAAGAGAAAAAAATATCTGAGGAGTAGAGTTTGGAAGAATACAATTTTAATATTTGTTTTTCAAATTTGCATACTTTTTGGTCTTTTGTGTGCTTCTAACACCAGTAAGAATAAACTATTTTTATGAACTGAATGTTTTTGTCCCTCCAGAATTCATATGTTGAAGCACTAACCCCAAGGGTGATGGTATTTGGAGATGTGACCTTCGGAGGGTAATTAGAGTCAGATGAGGTCATGAGAGTGGTGTTCCCATGATGAGATAAGCATCCTTGTAAGAAGGGACACCAGAGAGCTTGCTCACTCTCTCTCCCCGTGTGCACAGAAAGAAGAGTTCATAGGAACACACAGTGACATGGTAGCTACCTTATAAACCAAGAGAAGGGACCTCAGAATGAAATCTACCCTGCCCACACCTTGGTCTTGGACTTCCTAGCCTCTACAACTGTGAAATATACTTTTTTGTTTGTTTGTTTTGTTTTGTTTTTTCTATTTAAGCTACCAAGTCTATGGTATTTTGTTAAGGCAGCCCAAGCTAACTAAAACAACTATTAATACCAAAATTTATATAAAGAAGATTGAATTTTTTTCTATCATGAGCATATTAGAATGAGATTAACAGGTTTAAAGCACAGAAATTATTCCCACTGAATGTGTATTTAGATGAGGTGTGTGTGTGTGTGTGTGTGTGTGTGTGCGTGTGTGTTTGTGTGTATTTAGATGGGAATTAATCCTTCCCTGGGTGAGGAGAAGTTGAAATCTGGATCTGTCATTTTTTAGCAAAAAATGTCAATCAAATGAGTAGGCTTTAGAATTTGGCTCTCTCAATTTAATCCTGACACTAGCACACATCAGTTGCAAGATCATGTACAAGTTAAAGTCTCTCATCTGTTAAAATGGAAAAATAATAATAGTTTTTATCATGTAAGTTTTTTTTGAGTATTTAAATGGAAGAAAATAATCTAAAACACTTACTATAGACATGTTAATTTATCAGTAATTTTAGTAATTATTTTTATCACTACTAACTATGCTACTTTGGACAAGTAAGTTGCATAACCTCCCTAAATTTGTTTTCTTATCTCTAAAATTGATAAGGATTCTTTAAGAACTCAAAGAAAAAAGAATAATGTAGAACTACTGAACACAATTTGATTCAGAGTATATGTTAATAAGTAGTATTTTAATTTTAAAAAATACTTAGTTATTTCTATTTTTGATATTTTAGAATTAACTTTATTGTTCCAAAAGTGTTCTCACCGAAAGTTCTTTAGTGTGTGTGTGTGTGTGTGTGTGTGTGTGTGCATGTGTGTGCGTGTGTGTATGTGTAGTATTTTTCCTTAGGAACATACCATTTCTTGTTTTCTTAGAGATGTAATAGAAAAATGAACTGTATTTCAATACATTAATTTTTCATCCTGGTGAGAAAACTGGCAATAAATAACAATCTTACTTAAAGATCACAGGAGTAGGCCATTTGGAGTTTTTGTGCAGTGTCAATGCATCAGAAATCTTTGTTGAACCACTACATGAGTCCACACTAGACCAAAAAGCATAAACATCACATTGAAGTTGTATTCCTTCTAGAAGCAGAATCATTAGGATAGAATGTTAAAAAAAAAAAAAGACTATTTCAAATAGCATTGATTCTTGTTTAAATTGAAGTAAGTGGGAATTTCCCCAGTGTCAATCTTAGTTAACAGAAGACCTTTCTCCAAAAATGGTGAACTACCATTATTTCTAATGACAGAAATAATCAAAATTTCAGGTTCAAAAACAGGACAGAATAACAGCCATATATTGGTTTTCTATATTTTAACAGTCTATTAAATTTGTAGTTTGAAGCTGTTTAGAATAGCTCTCTTAAACTAATGTACTGCTAAGACAGGACATGTGTTGGATATGGCAATTCTAGAAGCATCATTTATAGTATATTAAACTTTATTTTGAGATAATTGTAATGCAGTGGAAAGGAATAATACATAAAAATCCATGTGCTCTTTACCCAGTTTCCCCCAATGATATCTTGCAAAACAATTGTGCACTATTAGAATCAGTATATTGACAGTAATGTAGTCATGATTCAGAATATTTTCATTAGCATGAGGATCCTTCACATTGCTTTTGTAGAGCCTCACTTCTTCCCACCTCCACCCTTCCTTCATCCCTAGCAACCAGTAATATGTTCTCTATTTCTGTAATTTTGTCTTTTCAAGAGTTTTATATAAATGGCCTATATAGTATGTAACATACAGAAATTAACTCAGCATAGTTCTATGGAGATTTGTCCAGGTTCATTCCATTTTTTTTTTAACTTTTAAATTAAATTTTATTTATTTTTTTTATACAGCAGGTTCTTATTAGTCATCAGTTTTATACACATCAGTGTATACATGTCAATCCCAATCTCCCAATTCATCACACCACCATCCCCACAGCCCCGTGGCTTTCCCCCTTTGGTGTCCATACGTTTGTTCTCTACATCTGTGTCTCAATTTCTGCCCTGCAAACTGGTTCATCTGTACCATTTTTCTAGGTTCCACATATATGCGTTAATATACGATATTTGTTTTTCTCTTTCTGACTTACTTCACTATGTATGACAGTCTCTAGATCCATCCATGTCTCCACAAACGACCCAATTTCATTCCTTTTTATGGCTGAGTAATATTCCATTGTATATATGTACCACATCTTCTTTATCCATTTGTCTGTTGATGGGCATTTAGGTTGCTTCCATGACCTGGCTATTGTAAATAGTGCTGCAATGAACATTGGGGTGCATGTGTCTTTTTGAATTATGGTTTTCTCTGAGTATATGCCCAGTAGTGGGACTGCTGGATCATATGATAATTCTATTTTTAGTTGTTTAAGGAACCTCCATACTGTCCTACACAGTGGCTGTATCAATTTACATTCCCACCAACAGTGCAAGAGGGTGCCCTTTTCTCCATACCCTCTCCAGCATTTGTTGTCTGTAGATTTTCTGATGATGCCCATTCTAACTGGAGTGAGGTGATACCTCATTGTAGTTTCGATTTGCATTGCTCTAATAATTAGTGATGTGGAGCAGCTTTTCATGGGCTTCTTGGCCCTCTATATGTCTTCTTTGGAGAAATGTCTATTTAGGTCTTCTGCCCATTTATGGATTGGGTTTTTTGTTTTTTTAATATTGAGATGCATGAGCTGTTTATATATTTTGGAGATTAATCCTTTGTTCAATGATTCATTTGCAAATATTTTCTACCATTCTGAGGGTTGTCTTTGCGTCTTGTTTACGGTTTCCTTTGCTGTGCAAAAGCTTTTAAGTTTCATTAGGTCCCATTTGTTTATTTTTGTTTTTATTTCCATTACTCTAGGAGGTGGATCAAAAAAGATCTTGTTGTGATTTATGTCAAAGAGTGTTCTTCCTATGTTTTCCTCTAAGAGTTTTATAGTGTCCGGTCTTACATTTAGGTCTCTAATCCATTTTGAGTTTATTTTTATGTATGGTGTTAGGGAGTGTTCTAATTTCATTCTTTTACATGTAGCTGTCCAGTTCTTCCAGAACCACTTATTGAAGAGACTGTCTTTTCTCCATTGTATATCTTTGCCTCCTTTGTCATAGATTAATTAACCGTAGGTGCGTGGGTTTACCTCTGGGATTTCTATCTTGTTCCATTGATCTATGTTTCTGTTTTTGTGCCAGTACCATATTGTCTTGATTACTGTAGCTTTGTAGTATAGTC
>NC_041219.1:24635422-24636943 GCF_002837175.3 Physeter macrocephalus
TAATTTGATAGGGATTGCATTGAATCTGTAGGTTGCTTTGGATAGTATAGTCATTTTCACAATATTGATTCTTCCAATCCAAGAACATGGTATATTTCTCCATCTGTTGATATCATCTTTAATTTCCTTTATCAGTGTCTTATAGTTTTCTGCATACAGGTCTTTTGTCTCCCTAGGTAGGTTTATTCCTAAGTATTTTATTCTTTTCGTTGCAGTGGTAAATGGGAGTGTTTCCTTAATTTCTATTTCAGATTTTTCATCAGTAGTGTATAGGAATGCAAGAGGTTTCTGTGCATTAATTTTGTATGCTGCAACTTTACCAAATTCATTGATTAGCTCTAGTAGTTTTCTGGTGGCTCTTTTAGGTTTCTCTTTGTAAGGTATTTGTCACCTGCAAACGGTGACAGTTTTACTTCTTCTTTTCCAATTTGTATTCCTTTTACTTCTTTTTCTTCTGTGATTGCCATGGCTAGGACTTCCAAAATTATGTTGAATGATACTGGTGAGAGTGGACATCCTTGTCTTGTTCCTGATCTTAGGGGAAATGCTTTCAGTTTTTCACCACTGAGAATGATGTTTGCTGCGGGTTTGTCATGCATGGCCTTTATGATGTTGAGGTAGGTTCCCTCTATGCCCACTTTCTGGAGAGTTTTTATCATAAATTGGTGTTGAATTTTGTCAAAAGCTTTTTCTGCATCTATTGAGATGATCATATGGTTTTTCTTCTTCAACTTGTTAATGTGGTGTATCATTTTGATTGATTTGCGTATATTGAAGAATCCTTTGTGCAGTGTTTTGGAAGAGTTTAAGAAGGATTGGTATTAGCTCTTCTCTAAATGTTTGATAGAATTCACCTGTGAAGCCATCTGGTCCTGGACTTTTGTTTGTGGAAGATAATGATTTATCAATTTTGCTTATCTTCACAAAGAACCAGCTTTTAGTTTTATTGATCCTTGCTATTGTTTTCTTTGTTTCTATTTCATTTATTTCTGCTCTGATCTTTTTGATTTCTTTCCTTTTGTTTAGCCCCCATGTGTTTGTGTTTTTTACCTTTTTTTCCCTGTAATTCATTTCTAATCTCATGGTATTGTGGTCAGAAAAGATGCTTGATATGATTTCAATTTTCTTAAATTTACTGAGGCTTGATTTGTGACCCAAGATGTGATCTCTCCTGGAGAATGTTCCATGCGCACTTGAGAAGAAAGTGTAATCTGCTGTTTTTGGATGGAATGTCCTATAAATATTAATTAAATCTATCTGGTCTCTTGTGTCATTTAAAGCTTCTTTTTCCTTATTTATTTTCATGTTGGATGGTCTGTCCATTGGTGTAAGTGAGGTATTAAAGTCCCCCCTATTATTGTGTTACTGTCGATTTCCTCTTTTATAGCTGTTAGCAGTTGCCTTATGTATTGAGGTGCTCCTATGTTGGGTGCATATATATTTTTAATTGTTATATCTTCTTCTTGGAGTGATCCCTTGATCATTATGTAGTTTCCTTCCTTGTCTCTTGTAACATTCTTT
>NC_041219.1:24636991-24656692 GCF_002837175.3 Physeter macrocephalus
TATCTGATATGAGTATTGCTACTCCAGCTTTCTTTTGATTTCCATTTGCATGGAATATCTTTTTCCATCCCCTCACTTTCAGTTTGTATGTGTCCTTAGGTCTGAAGTGGGTCTCTTGTAGACAGCATATATATGGGTCTTGTTTTTGTATCCATTCAGCAAGCCTTGTCTTTTGGTTGGAGCATTTAATCCATTCACGTTTAAGGTAATTATCCATATGTATGTTCCTATGACCATTTCCTTAATTGTTTTGGGTTTGTTTTTGTAGGTTCTTTTCTTCTCTTGTTTTTCCCACTTAGAGAAGTTCCTTTAGCATTTGTGGTAGAGCTGGTTTGGTGGCGCTGAATTCTCTTAGCTTTTGCTTGTCTGTAAAGCCCACTCCCTTCTGGTTTGTAAAGTTTCTGCTGAGAAATCAGCTTTTAACTTTATGGGAGTTCCTTGTATGTTATTTGTCGTTTTTCCCTTGCTGCTTTCAATAATTTTTCTTTGTCTTTAATTTTTGCCTATTTGATTACTATGTGTCTTGGCGTGTTTCTCCTTGGGTTTTTCCTGTATGGGACTCTCTGCGCTTCCTGGACTTGGGTGGCTATTTCCTTTCCCATGTTAGGGAAGTCTGCCTCAGTTATTCTGCTATTGATTCCTTCTAGTGTAGTTTGCATTTCAGTTATTTTATTGTTCATCTCTGTTTGTTTGTTCTTTAATTCTTCTAGGTCTTTGTTAAAATTTCTTGCATCTTCTCGATCTTTGAATCCATTCTTTTTCCTAAGTTCTGGATCATCTTCACTATCATTATTCTGAATTCTTTTTCTGGAAGGTTGCCTATCTCCACTTCATTTAGTTGTTTCTCTGGGGTTTTATCTTGTTCCTTCATCTGGTACATAGCCCTCTGCCTTTTCATCTTGTCTATCTTTCTGTGAATGTCTCATTCCTTTTTATTGTTGAGTGGTACTCCATGGCATTGAGGTCCCACAGTTCATTTAACCATCCCCACATTGAAGGACATCTAGACTGTTGTGAGCTTTGGGCTATTATGAATAAAGCTGCTATAAACATTTATGTTAAGTTTTTATTTTAACACAGGTGTTTATTTCTCTGGGATAGGTGTGCATGTTTCAAGGTCATATGACAGTTGCACGTTTTGTTTTTTAAAAAATTAAGAGTTTTCTACAGTGGATTTCTTATGTTATACTCCCACCAGCAGTGAATAAATGATCTAGTTTCTCTGCATTCTGACCATCATTAGGTATTTTCATTATTTTTTGTTTTAGTCATTGTGATACATGCATAGTGATTACTCATTGCCCTTTTAATTTGCATTTCCCTATGACTAAGATGTGGAACACCTTTTCAAGCACTTCTTTACCATCTGAATATTTCTTTTGGCAAAATATCTCTTTATGTCTTTGTCTTTTTTCAGTTGGATTGTTTGTTTGTTTGTTTGTTTTTATTGCTCAAGCTTTAGAGTCCTTATGTATTCTAGATACTATTCTTTTGTGAGATATGTGTTTTGCAAATACTTTTTCCTCCTCTATATCTTTTCATTTCTGTAATAGGACCTTTTGTCCCTCAAAAGTTTTTAATTTTGATGATGTTCAATTTACAAAATTTTAATTTTGCATACTATTATGCTTTGATGTCAAGTCTAAGAATTATTTCCCAAGACCTTGATTCCAAAGATTTTCTCTTACTCTTCTTTCTACGTTTTATAGTTTTAAATTTTACTTTTAAGTCTGTCATCCATTTTTAATTTATTGATATTAAAGTATGAAACTTTTTATTTCCTTTGGATGTCTATTTATTCTACCACCATTTGTTTTTTAATTTTTTAATTTTTTTCTCATTAGCTATCTATTTTATACATATTAGTGTATATATGTCAATCCCAATCTCCCAATTCATCCCACTGCCCTTTCCCCGCCTTGGTGTCCATACCTCTGTTCTCTGTATCTGTGTCTTTATTTCTGCCTTGCAAACTAGTTCATCTGTACCATTTTTCTAGATTCCACATATATGCATTAATATATATTTTTTCTCTTTCTGACTTCACTCTCTATGACAGTCTCTAGGTCCATCCACGTCTCTACAAATGACCCAGTATTTTTCCTTTTTATGGCTAATATTCCATTGTATATATGTACCACACCTTCTTTATCCATTCGTCTGTTATGGATATTCAGTTGAAAAGGCTATTCCTTAGTTTAATTTACCTTTTGTCTTTGTCATAAATTAGTTGGGTATGTTTGTGTGGATAAATTCTGTTCTCTTGATCTATGTATCTATCTCTTCACCAAGCTAAACAGTTCTGATTATCAAAGGCATGTAATCAGTCTTTAAACCAGGTAGGATAATTCTACCTACTTTATTCATGTTCATCAAAAATGATTTTAGTTCTTTTAGTTTCTTTGCCTTTCCATATAAATTTTAAGATAATCCTGTATATCGCTTTGGGGTAGAACTGATATCTTTACTATGTTGAATCTTTCAGTCCTTGAACATGATATGACTCTTCATTTATTTAGATTTTTTGGACTCCTTTCATCAGTATTGTGTAGTTTTTCAACATGCAAGTATTGTACATGTTTTATTAGGTTTACATGTAACTATTGTGTGTGAGAGAAAATATTTGTGTTTGCAGTTTTAATTTCATTACCCAATATTTATTTCTAGTAACAAAAATACAATTGATTTTCTATGTTTACCTTATATCCTGTAACCTTGTTGAGCTCACTTATTAGTTTTAGTAGTAGTTTCTAGATTCCCTGATTTCCTATGTAGAAAATCATTCCATCTTCAAATAGAGATAATTTTACCTTTTCCTTTCTGTATGCATTTTATTTCCTTTTTTTGCCTTATTACACTGACTAGAACTTCCAGGACTATGGAATAAAAGTAGGAACCTTGTTCTTGAATTTAGGGAGAAAGCATTCAGTTTTTCACTATTAAGTATGAAGTTAGTTGTAGGCTTTTTGTAGATGCTTTTCATCAAATTGAGATATGTTTTGTTCTATCCCTCTTTTCTGCCAGTTGTTATGTTAAATGGGTATTGAATTTTTTCAAGTTCTTTTTATTCATTAATTTATATTATCTTGTGATATTTCTCTTTTTGCTTATTAATATAGTGGATTACACTAATTGATATTTTAAATATTGAACCAGATTTGGATCTTTAAAAACACTCCCTTTGGTCATGGCATGTATTCTTTATATATATGACTGAATTCTGTTTGCTAATATTTTCTTAAATATTTTGCATATATATTCATAGGGGATATTGGGCTATAGTTTTCTTTCACTGTACTATCCTTATCTGCTTTTGGTATGAGGGTTATCTTAGCTTCATAAATGAATTGAGAGGTGTTCTCTTCTATTTTCTGGAAGAGATTGAGTAAAATTAGTGTTAATTTTTCTCTAAGTGTTTGGTAGAGTTCTTCAGGGAAACCCTCTGGGCCTGGAAGTTTTCTTTTTTGGGAGTTTTAAAAATTATAGATTCAACTTTATTTATAGTTACATGCCACTTAAAATTAAGTATTTCATATAGGGTGAGTTGTGATAGTTTGTGTTTTGTGAGGAATTGGTCCAATTTATCTAAATTGTCAAATTTTTGTGTATAGAGTTGTTTATAATAGCCTCTTTTTATTTCTTATACAATTTTTAAATGTTATAATAGCCTCGTTTTATCCCTTTGATGTCTGCAGGGTCTGTGTGATATCCCTTGTTTCATTCCTGATGTTGGTAATCTGTGTCTTCCCTTTTGTTCTTGTCAGTCTAGCCATAGATTTTTATTTTCATTCATGTTTTCAAAGAACCAGTTTTATTGTTTCATTGTTTTTTTCTCTATTTTTTCTGTTTTAAATTTTATTGATTACTGCTCTTATATTTATCATTTCCTCCTTCTGATGCTTTTGTTTATTTTGTACTTAAAAAAAACAACAGAAATTTATTTCTCACAGTTCTGGAGGCTGAGAAGTACAAGATCAAGGCACTGGCAAATTTGGTGTCTCGTGAGAGCCTGATTCCTGATTCATATTGTATTTTCACATAGTGGAAGGGCTATTTTGTACTTATTTTTGTGGTTTTTTTGAGATGGGAGCTTAAATGACTGATTTGAGACTTTCTTTTCTAATATATAAATTTAGTGCCATAAATTTCCTGCTCAGCACTGCCTTAGCTGTGTTTCACACTTGTTGATGTATTTTCATTTAACTAAATGTAATTTTGATTTTATTTGGGACTTCCTCTTTGACCCATAGGTTATTTATAAAGATGTTGTTTAGTTTCTAGGTGTTCAGAGATTTCTTATTATCGGTCTGTTATTAATTTCTAGTTATATTTCATTATGGTTAAAGAATACACACTATGTGCCTTTAATTATTTTGAATTTATTAAGGTTTTTTTATGGCCCATGATACAGTCTATTTTGGTGTATTTTCCATGGGCACTTGAAAATAATGTATATTATTGTGTTGTTATGTGGAGTGTTCCTATAAGCATCATTTAAATCCTGTTGGTTAATGGTATTGTTAGATTCTTCTTTATCCTTGCTAATTTTCTGTCTGAGTGTTCTGTCTGTTGTTGAGAGAATGGTGAAGTCTCTAAATATAATTTTGGATTTTAGAAACATCATTTTTAATCTTTAAAGAAAATCTACAGGTATAATATGTAAGAGAATGAAACCTTTGGTTTTAATATGGTTTTCCTTATATACACATAAATAGTGACCAGCTTACTTTAACTTGCTTCATAGATGACAAAGAATTAGGTAAAATAGTCAATCATTGGTTGAGTACAAATGTTGGTTCATACTATAACCATGTAGACATTTGTGGGGTAGATGAAATAAAATTCCACCCTTTCCACATAACTCACTCTTTTGGCTTGACTTAAGTGAAAACATTTGTGCCCTCTCCGTCTACTGCCCCAGCTCAGTCCACTTTTTCTACATAGTAAGGGATGTATGTGCCATTTCAATATAGAAAGCAATAAGAAATGCAATAATTAGGTCCAAAAATGCTTCTCAAGAGAGAACTTGAGATGGTATACATAAGTTTTTGAATATAAATTTGATATTGAATAAATATGCACTTTGGAAAACAGTTACTAAGCCTGTATGAGATCTTTTATAGCTATTGACAAGAGCATCAATACAGAATTGTAAGAGAGAATTTGGTAGTCAAACATGTTTATATTCTCATCAATTCACTTTCTATTATGAATGCTGAATCCAAAACTGATAAATAGGGAATAGAAGAAAAGAGACATAAACTAATGATAATTGAAGAATTATTTTAGGATAGTGACAAATAAGACAGGAAGTATATTTTAAAAAGGAAAATATGAAGGTACTGAAGTTGTAAGACAGTTTTAATGTTTATATTTTTTTACAAATTGCATAGCATTTTCTAATTTTAAAAACACTTTCAAAATTTATCTCTCAATCATGCTTGTTAGCGTTAGGTACTCCTTTCAAGTTCATTTTAATATCATTAAAGAAGAAACTGAGGCTCAGAGATAGTAGATGAATTGTCCTAACTTTTCAACCAGTAGGGAAATGGACTTTTGATTCTAGGTCTAGAACTTATTCCACTGGGTCACAACTGCCTCTGTAATAAAGGAAGACTTCTGGAACTCTACAGAAACTTATCAAAATTAACAACTAATAATGTAGCTTCTTGTCTTTATGCCATCCAAATTTTCACATTCTGCCTATGCTCCATTCTCTGTATATATTTTATTTATGTGTTTGTTTTTGATTCCTCAGTTACTCTAATTTAAGATAATAATAGTAATAAAACATACACTATGACTATGGATCATTAAATATATAATTGAAAAGCCTTATGTATATATAATTGCTTTTCAGGGAAATTATTAATATTTAGAATCATCTGCTTTCATAAAGGGACCATATAATTTTTGTAATATAGCTGGTCCTCTGTGGTTTAAATGTGCATTTGAATAAAAAGCTTCTATACTTAAAAGGTTTTGAAGCAGGATCAATATAATTTTTTTCTAAAGAAGCATTGTTGTTCATTTTGCTACAGTCAATTAAATTTTTTATAACATCTTCATTGGAATATAATTGCTTTACAATGGTGTGTTAGTTTCTGCTTTATAACAAAGTAAATCAACTATACATATACATATATCACCATATCACATCCCTCTTGCATCTCCGTCCCACCCTCCCTATCCCACCCCTCTAGATGCTCACAAAGCACCTAGCTGATCTCCCTATGCTATGTGGCCTTTTCCCACTAGCTATCTATTCTACATTTGGTAGTATATATATGTCCATGCCACTCTCTCACTTTGTCACAGCCTACCCTTCCCCCTCCCAGTGTCTTCAAGTCCATCTCTATGTCTGTGGCTTTATTCCTGTCCTGCCCCTAGGTTCTTCAGAAACATTTTTTTTCTTTCTTAGATTCCATATATATGTGTTAGCATAAGGTATTTGTTTTTTCTCTTTCTGACTTACTTCACTCTGTATGACAGACTCTGGGTCCATCCACCTCACTACAAATAACTCAATTTTGTTTCTTTTTATGGCTGAGTAATATTCCATTGTATATATGTGCCACATCTTCTTTATCCATTCATCTGTTGACAGACACTTAGGTTGCTTCCATGTCCTGGCTATTGTAAATAGAGCTGCAATGAACATTGTGGTACATGACTCTTTTTGAATTATGGTTTTCTCAGGGTACATGCCCAGTAGTGGGATTGCTGGGTCGTATGGTAGTTCTATTTTTAGTATTTTAAGGAACGTCCATACTGTTCTCCATAGTGGCTGTATCAATTTACATTCCCACCAACAGTGCAAGAGGGTTCCTTTTCTCCACACTCTCTCCAGCATGTACTCTTTGTAGATTTTTTGATGATGGCCATTTTGACTGGTGTGAGGTGATATCTCATTGTAGTTTTGATTTACATTTCTCTAATGATTAGTGATGTTGAGCATCCTTTCATGTGTTTGTTGGCAAGCTGTATGTCTTCTTTAGAGAAAAGTCTATTGAGGTCTTCCCATTTTTGGATTAGGTTGATTGTTTTTCTGATATTGAACTGCATGAGCTGCTTGTAAATTTTGGAGATTAATCCTTTGTCAGTTGCTTCATTTGCAACTATTTTCTCCCATTCTGAGGGTGGTCTTTTCGTCTTGTTTATGTTGTTTTCCTTTGCTGTACAAAAGCTTTTAAGTTTCATTTGGTCCCATTTGTTTATTTTTGTTTTTATTTCCATTTCTCTAGGAAGTGGGTCAAAAAGGATCTTGCTGTGATTTATGTCATAGAGTGTTCTGCCTATGTTTTCCTCTAAGAGTTTTATACTGTCTGGCCTTACATTTAGGTCTTTAATCCATTTTGAGTTTATTTTTGTGTATGGTGTTAGGGAGTATTCTAATTTCATTGTTTTCCATGTAGCTGTCCAGTTTTCCCAGCAGCACTTATTGAAGAGGCTATCTTTTCTCCATTGTATATTCTTTCCTCCTTGTTCAAAAATAAGGTGACCGTATGTGTGTGGGTTTATCTCTGGGCTTTCTGTCCAGTTCCATTGATCTATATTTCTATTTTCCTGCCATTACCATACATCTTGATTACTGTAGCTTTGTACTATAGTATGAAGTCCATGAGCCTGATTCCTCCAGCTCCATTTTTCTTTCTCAAGATTGCTTTGGCTATTCAGCGTCTTTTGTGTTTCCATACAAATTTTGAAATTTTTTGTTCTAGTTCTGTGAAAAATTCCATTGGTAGTTTGATAGGGATTGCATTGAATCTGTACATTGCTTTGGGTAGTATAGTCATTTTCACAATGTTGATTCTGCCAATCCAAGAACATGGTATATCTGTCCATCTGTTCTGTATCATTTAATGTCTTTTGTCAGTGTCTTATAGTTTTCTGCATACAGGTCTTTTGTCTCTGTAGGTAGGTTTCTTCCTAGGTATTTTATTCTTTTTGTTGCAGTTGTAAATGTGAGTGTTTCCTTAATTTCTCTTTCAGACTTTTCATCATTAGTGTATAGGAATGCAAGAGATTTCTGTGCATTAATTTTGTATCTTGCTACTTTACCAATTCATTGTTTAGCTCGAGGAGTTTTCTGGTAGCATCTTCAGGATTCTTTATGTATAGTATCATGACATCTGCAAACAGTGACAGCTTTACTTCTTTTCTGATTTGGATTCCTTTCGTTTCTTTTTCTTTTCTAATTGCTGTGTCTAAAACTTCCAAAACTATGTTGAATAATAGTTGTGAGAGTGGACAACCCTGTCTTGTTCCTGATCTTGGTGGAAATGGTTTCAGTTTTTCACCATTGAGAACGATGTTGGCTGTGGGTTTGTCACATAGGGCCTTTATTATGTTGAAGTCAGTTCCCTCTATGCCTACTTTCTGGAGGGCTGTTGAACACCCATTCATAAATGGGTGTTGAATTTTGTCAAAAGATTTTTCTGCATCTGTTGAGATTATAATATTGTTTCTATCCTTCAATTTGTTAATATGGTTTAACACATTGATTCATATGCGTATATTGAAGAATCCTTGCATTCCAGGGATAAACCCCACTTGATCATGGTGTACAATCCTTTTAATGTGCTGTTGGATTCTGTTTTATTAGTATTTTTTTGAGGATTTTTGCATCTACGTTCATCAGTGATATTGGCCTGTAGTTTTCTTTCTATATGACATCTTTGTCTGGTTATGGTATCAGGGTGATGATGGCCTCATAGAATTAGTTTGGGAGTGTTCCTGCCTATGCTCTATTTTGGAGGAGTTGAGAAGGATAGGTGTTAGCTCTTCTCTAAATGTTTGATTGAATTCGCCTGTGAAGCCATCTGGTCCTGGACTTTTGTTTTTTGGAAGATTTTAATCACAGTCTCAATTTCAGTGCTTGTGATTGGTCTTTTTATATTTTCTATTTCTTCCTGGTTCAGTCTCAGAAGGTTGTGCTCTTCTGTGAATGTGTCCACTTCTTCCAGGTTGTCCATTTTATTTGCATATAGTTGCTTGTATTAATGTCTCATGATCCTTTGTATTTCAAGTTAGGTTTTGGGTCATTGTGTTTTCATTGTCATTTGTTTCTAGGTATTTTGTTATTCCCTCTTTGATTTCTTCAGTGATCTCTTGGTTATTTAGCAATGTATTGTTTAGCCTCCATGTGTTTGTATTTTTTACAGATTTTTTCCTGTAATTGATATCTACTCTCATAGCGTTGTGGTCGGAAAACATACTTGATACGATTTTCAGTTTTCTTAATTTTACCAAGGCTTGATTTGTGACCCAAGATATGATCTATCCTGGAGAACGTTCCATGAGCACTTAAGAAGAAAGTGTATTCTGATGTTTTTGGATGGAATGTCCTATAAATATCAATTAAGTCCATCTTGTTTAATGTATCATTTAAAGCTTGTTTTTCCTTATTTATTTTATTTTCATTTTGGATGATCTGTCCATTCATGAAAGCAGGATGTTAAAGTCCCCTGCTATGATTGTGTTACTGTCAACTTCCCCTTTTATGGCTGACATTATTTGTTGCTTTTCCTGTGCTGCTTTTAATATTTTTCTTTGTATTTAATTTTTGATAGTTTGATTATTATTTTCATTTTGGATGATCTGTCCATTCATGAAAGCAGGATGTTAAAGTCCCCTGCTATGATTGTGTTACTGTCAACTTCCCCTTTTATGGCTGTTAGCCTTTGCCTTATGTACTGAGGTGCTCCTATTTGGGTGCATAAATATTTACAATTGTTATATCTTTTTCTTGGATTGATAATTGACTATTTCCTTTCCCATATTAGGCACGTTTTCAATTATATCTCTTCAAATATTTTCTCAGTCCCTTTCTTTTTCTGTTCTTCTTCTGGCTCGCTTTTGATTTCCATTTGCATGGATTATATTTTTCCTTCCCCTCACGTTCAGTCTGTATGTGTCCCTAGGTCTAAAGTGGGTCTCTTGTAGACAGCCATCATTATTTGTTTGCTCTTTAGCTCTTCTAGGTCCTTGTTAAACATTTCTTGTATTTTTTGCATTCTATTTCCAAGATTTTGAATCATCTTTACTATCATTACTCTGAATTCTTTTTCAGGTAGACTGCCTATTTTCTCTTCATTTTTTTGGTTGGTGGGTTTTTACCTTGCTCTTTCATCTGCTATGTGTTCTCTGTATTCTCATTTTGCTTAACTTGCTGTGTTTGGGTACTCCTTTTTGGAAGCTGCAGGTTTGTAGTTCCCATTGTTTTTGGTGTGTGCCCCCAGTGGGTAAGGTTGTTTCAGTGGATTGTGTTGGCTTCCTGGTGGAGGGGACTCGTTCCTGTCTTCTTGTGAATGAGGCTTTATTTTGTCTTTCTGGTGGGCAGGACCGCGTCCTGTGGTGTGTTTTGGGGTGTCTGTGACCTTATTATTATTTTAGGCAGCCTCTCTGCTAATGGGTGGGGTTGTGTTCCTGTCTTGCTAGTTGTTTGACATAGGGTGTCCAGCACTGTAGCTTGCTCGTCGTTGAATGGATCTATGTCTTAGTGTTGAGATGGAGATCTCTGGGAGAGCTTTCACTGTTTGATATTACATGGAGCCAGGAGGTCTCTGTTTGGCCAATGTACTGAATTCGGCTATCCCACCTCAGAGGCACAGGCCTGACCAGAGGCTGGAGCACCAAGACTCTGTCAGCCACAGGGCTCCCAAATCTACAGTTGCTCCAAAGTCTACTTCCTCAATTTTGGGACGATTCATTGTCTATTTAGGTATTCCAGGGATGCAGGGTGCATCAAGTTGATTGTGGAGATTTAATCCACTGCTGAGACTGCTGGGAGAAATTTCCCTTTCTCTTCTTTGTTTCCACAGCTTCTGGAGTTCAGCTTTAGATTTGGCCCCTCCTCTTCGTGTAGGTCACCTGAGGGCCTCTGTTCTTTGCTCAGACAGGATGGGGTTAAAGTAGCAGCTGATAAGGGGGCTCTGGCTCACTCAGGCCATGGTGGGGTGGGTGGGTAGGGACGGATATGGAATGTAGGGCAAGCCTGCTGAGGTAGAGTCCCGCATGATGTTGCAGCAGCCTCAGGTGTGCTGTGTGTTATCCCGGTGAAATTGTCCCTGGATCACAGGACCCTGGCAGTGGCAGGCTGCACAGGCTCCCAGTACGGGAGGTGTGGATAGTGACCTGTGCTTGCACACAGACTTCTTGGTGGCTGCAGCAGCAGCCTTAGCATTTCATGGCCGTCCCTGGTGTCCACACTGATAGCCAGGGCTCACGCCTGTTTCTGGAGCTCATTTAGGTGGTGCTCTGAATTCCCTTTCCTCGGGCACCCCGAAACAATGGTCGCTTGCCTCTTAGCCAGGTCCAGACTTTTTCCAGGACTCTCTCCCAGCTAACTGTGGCGTACTAACTCCCTTCAGGCTGTGTTCCTACAGCCAACCCCAGTCCTTTCCCTGGGATCTGACCTCCAAAGCCCGAGCCTCAGCTCCCATCCCTCACGTGTCCCAGCGGGTGAGCAGACAAGTCTCTCGGGCTGGTGAGTGCTGGTTGGCAACAATATTCTGTGTGGGAATCTCTCCGCTTTGCCCTCTGCACCCCTGTTGCTGCGCTCTCCTCCGTGGCTCTGAAGCTTCCCCCTCACCATTCCATCTCCACTAGTGAAGGGGCTTCTTAGTGTGTGGAAACTTTTCCTCCTTCATGGCTCCCTCCCTAAGGTGCAGGTCCTGTCTCTATTCTTTTGTCTCTGTTTTTTCTTTTTTCTTTTGCCCTACCCAGGTACATGGGAATTTCTTGCCTTTTGGGAAGTCTGAGGTCTTCGGCCAGCTTTCAGTAGGTGTTCTGTAGGAGTTGTTCCACATGTAGATGTATTTCTGATGTATTTGTGGGGAAGAAGGCAATCTCCATGTCTTCCTCCTCTGCTATGTTGAAGGTCTCCTGTCAATTAAATTTTAAGGTGTTAAAACTCAGATCAGTAGACATTGAATGCTAAATTCACCATGTTTCAAGAACGTTTTTTTTAAACACTCTTTCCCCGTATGATGATCATTTACAGATATTACAAACCAAACCAAATTAGTGGAACACATTCAAATGCAAAGAATGAAGCTAAGTAATCTAAACCCTGATAATATTTTTAAAAGCAGGCTTGAGTTTTTTCTAAATGTTTTTGAATTTCAGTAGGAGAATAATAAGCTCCAACAAAAATTAATTTAAAAAAAAGGAGCACTGTGCTTTTCTTCTCTCCAAAATAATCTTAAATTATCATAGAAAATTAATAAAATAGGATTAACTTTAAGATTATAATTATCTGCTTCCCTTTCTGGTTTCCCACCATAATAGTTTGAGAACAGCCATTATTATTTCATAAATTACTTCTCAGCCAAGATACTCAGTGTTAATATCAATTTTTTTCTTATCTGGGATCAAATATTCACTTATTGTTTTTTATTTTATATAGATTCTTGTTGAATTTGATAATAAATATTTGAGAAAAGTTAAACAAAGGAAAATATACTTCTTAATTTATGCCAAGGAAATAAGCCTTTTATGACAAATAAATGTGCATTACTGAACACTTAGACATTTCAAGGCACCCATCCTATTAGAACCATCCAACATTTCAACTGAGAGTATAAAAACAGTTTAAAAAACAAAGTGCTTTAAAAATTTACTATAATCTTAATGTAGATTTTTTAAATTGAGGTTTCAAATTCAATTGGACTTTAAAGTTTCTTCCTTTTATCTCCCATTTAGATGGGAAAAAAATCAAATATTTTTCTATCACTATTGAATTGGTTAAATCAATTATGGGACATCCATATAATAGAATAATATGCAAACTTTATTAATTGGAAAGAGAATGTCTATGTCAGTGGTATTAAGGTGAAAATAAAGGAACAGTATGTAGGAGGTGATGCAATTTTAATTTACAGACATCAACCTATTGTTTCATCAATCTACTGACCTGTTTATCATCTACCTGTATGTAATGTATGCAAAGAAAAAAAAAACACATATTCTTGAAGGAGATGTACCAACGTGTTAATAGTAGTTATCTAGACATGAGGGGTGGGGTTGTAGGAGTCTATGAAGAGAAAGAAACTTAAGGGGAATTTCATTTTCTACTTCCTATAGTTAAGTGAAATTTTAATACTTTATGATTTAGCAAGCATTTCTTTTATAATTAAAACATTTATTTTAGAAAAGAAAACAGAATAAAGGATATTTATTGTAGCTTTGTGGGAATTAGCTTTATTTCTAGTGTCTGTAATCCTGGTGTTTGAATCAACTTCGTTTTTAAACGTTACTAACATTTGGAAATCATCAAAATGCTCTTTTTATTGTTATAAATGATATTAAACAATAAGTTTTTCTGAATGCAACATGAGGTAGTAAGAGGAATCAGAGCCACATGGAATTTATATATTTATTGTCTGTGTTCGAAGGTGTATCAGGGGAGTATTAAGTCAGTGAAGATAGGGAACTCTTCAGGAAGAGGATAAATTACTCTAAATAGAATAGAATCAAGTATGGTTTTCTCTAAGGGAATTTTGGAGGTGAGATAAGATTAAGTAAACTTCAGGGTTTACTGTCTCCTCAAAGGCAGCATGCCAAGCCTACTTAATCTAATTGGCAAATTACCCGGCATAATGATACATTTTCATAAATGTGCATTAGGTTGGGATGGGGGAATCCCAGTCAATGCAATTAGTGATGCCTTTCTCTATTTAGCGATTCTGCCTGACACAATTTTATGTTCAATCCAGAAGACTTTTCTAAACTCTGGATTTGTAGAAAATTATGGAAGTTTAATATTGAAGATGACTAATGTTCTTTACTTTGTTTTGTCCCAGATATTAAAGATAGCATTTTACTCATTGCCTTTGGAGGCTTTCTCAACGGCTATATAGGCTTTCTCCCCAAACACCTGACCCTACATTTCTAGGTCTACTCTAGGCTCTTCTCTTGACTCCTTCACTTGTCTCTTCTCCTGATAATATTGACATGATCCTCCTCCAAGTCTCAGGACACTCCCAACCCTAAACTGAAGTTTGAGATATGCAGAATTTCTCTTTGTGCCCAGTCCCCCAATTCTGCATCTTAGAAGTGTCATCTTTCCTTTGCTTCCTCAAAACTCATTAACTGTAGAATTTCACCCCAAGATTCTATACCATATGTCACTAAATGGCAGAAGAAGTCCCATCCTTGGCTGCTAGGTGTGCTTTTTAATGGCTTGGAGAGTGTTTTTGTTTGTTTGTTTGTTTGTTTAGTTGAGCCAACAAAAGATCAGGATATTTAACATAAAAAGTTTGCTGAATTCTTTGGAATACTGAGGAAAAACAAATAAGAAATCAAACAGAAAATGTGTCATCACTGGGTCCCAATCTTGGACCTAATAATTGTGTGATGCTGAGTAGTACCAACTCCCTTTACATAGTCCCATTCCACATAATGTCCATCGGTCCCTTTTGTCTAACATCTATTCATTGTGCTCATTTGTATGCCTATTTGGTACCTAAAAGCACTTGATTGAATTTGTGACCCATTTGCCATATACCAAAACCCTTTTCAAAACACTCATTCTTATGGAGGAGTAAGAGACAGAAAAAGACATTGTCTTAGTTTTGCTATTTGTATTCTCCTAGATCACAGGTTTAAGGTAAAGGAAGAAACACTAAGCTCTGGGCATGGCAGATTCAGTGAAGGTTATTGAGTTATAATCCTTTACGAAAGTTACTGAGTTCTGAAAGTCAGTCACATAAGAGACAGTCTTCTCTTAAAAATAAATTTTGACAACAATAAAGTTGTCAAAAATCAAGTTCCTTTTTACAAAGTCAAATTGTCTCATAGGAAACCAGAGGCAAACCTTTAGGAGATCACTAAAGGCAAACTTTCAGAAAGGTTTCTTGGCTCTCAAGTTCTTTGTTTATACATTCACCCGTTCTGTTTACTCAGCTTTCCGTACTGAAAGGTCTGTCTCATACATTTGAGCCCTTTTATATGCTCATATCCTTCTCTACCAAATTCACAGGAGTAGCTATACTTTCAAGTCATGTTAAAGAAAACCTAAGATCCACCTCTTTGTCATATTTGATAAATTTATACTTTTATTTTCTTTAATTGGATTAGGTACCTTTCAGACAGTTTCTCTTTGAAGTCAGCTTTTGGCAGATAGATATTCAGTGCATCAGTAGTAGCTTTTCATGATGCATGCCAGTCACTTCTTCAATTTGAACTTCTATAATCCACTCATAGTTTTGGAAATTTCTATTGTCTTTAATTGCTTTTCCTGGAGTGTGGCAGGCAATCTTTGTGAACCCAGTAACTTCTCATTTTAAAGCTGCATCTTAATGCAATCTTTTGAAAGACATTTTAATTGCTAGTTAAATTACAATTTTAAGTTAAATTACAGTCTTATGTCATTCCATAGTGCAAATAATTTAACTTGAATTGATAGACATGACACATAGCCAATTTCATGCACAGGCAATGACCTGAAAATCATAAGTTACCTCTAAACTTGGTGACTGTGAAATTTCTTTTGAAATCAATAATAAAATGCATCTTAATTTTAAAACTGTTCAATAGTTTCAAAACTATGAAAGTGTAGAAAAGCATGTTAGAAATGAATACATATGGACAGTTTTTGACTCCCTCATCTTATAGTATAATCATACAAGAAATGGTTTCATAGACAGTTTGGGCACTGCTTTTGATTTCTAGGTCCATCTCTTTCTGTCTGTGTACTAGATACTTGGTTTTTCTTGAGCTTTAATTGTTTCATTATTAAAATTAATAATAATATATTCTGAGGATTAACTGTTACAGTATATTTAAATCACTTTTATATTTAAATGCTTTTATATTAAAAGCACTTGGTACCTAGTAGGTTACAAAGCAACAAGTGCTATTACATTTTTCAAAATAGATTTTAAAAGAAGTTTTGTAAAATTTTTATTTGATGATGAAAAAGGGGTAAGAATTTCCTATTGAACCTCAGACTTTGCATTGGAAAAATGGCTAATTTTTCATTCACAAAGATACATTCATAGCTCTCTGTATGGTGATCCTCAGTCACATATTGATTATGTATAAGACAGGTTTTTCTTCTTGAATCAGAACATTTATTTTTGACAATGATTAAAACACGACATTGCCACTTCCTGGAGGATAAATGTGTGGTCATGCTGAAAAAAGAAAGTTTGTTTTTTTTTCCTCTAACCTAAAGCTTAAGAATATCAAAGAAGAAGAAGGAGGAAGAGGAATTGGAAGAGGGGGAGGGAGAAAGAGAAGAAGAGGAAATGAATCCTCCAAAATACTTTTATAATTCAAATCCTAAATTAAGATATCAATTTTTTTCCTGTCCTAGATTTTATAGGTTTTATTTATAGTTCTCTATAGAGAGTTTATCAAAAAGCAGATAAGGAGTCCCTTGCCTTTTGGTTATCATACAGTACCTTCCACTAAACATGCAGATTGATATATACCGACCAGACCTAAGATACACAGAGAGAAGAACGTAGGATATTGTCTGATGCTCAGCAAATGCAATTTGAAACTGTTACTACGAAGCCATCACTGAAGATTTGAGCTCATTGCAGTTTAGAATTTTTTTTAAATGTCAGGGAAACTAGGAGAACCAAAGTGACTTAAATTGAATTGCTTGATGTAGACTAATGACAGTAAATCAATATGTAAGAAGTTTATCTATACTAGAAAATACATGGCTATTTATTCTGTCATATTCATTAGGCCTAACACAGAGCTTGGGTAAATCTGCTTTCTACTTTGACATCAGTACATTCTTTTAGAATAGAATGCCCTGTTTTATTGGAAGAATAGTGCTCATCTACTTCCGCAGTTGATATCAGGAATCAACAGTGGGGATAAATGATTCTGAAAATGAGGTTACTGTACAAAGGTAATGTATGTGGTGGTTCAGAGAACTTACTCTGGAGCTGACTTCTTGATTTCAAATTCCAGCTGCATCTCTTATTAACTGCGTGTGCTTGAGCAAGTTATTCAAATTTCTAAACCTCAGTTTCTTCATTTGTAAAATGGGCATAATAGTACCAACTCTATAAAATTGTTGGTAGAACTAAAGGAATAATAAAGCTTTTGGATAAGTGCTTACACATAGTAAGAACTATATGAATGTTAGCTACTACTGTGCTTTGCTCAGCTAGTTTGATTCCTCTCAGAAACACATATATGCAGCTGAAGGGTTGTATTCATCTAATCACTTCTGTCTACTATCTACAGGGTAGCAAAAACCCTCAGACTTACTTTTGGTACCTCCTTATTTCTCACTTACATATCCAGTGCATTACCAAGTCATATCAACAATAATTTTTTTTAACATTAGCAAAATCTTAAATATGTCCTCGTTCTTTTTTTTTTTACTGTATACATCTTATTTTTTTAAATTTATTTATTTTTAACATCTTTATTGGAGTATAATTGCTCTACAATGGTGTGTTAGTTTCTGCTTTATAACAAAGTCAATCAGCTATACATATACATATATCCCCATATCTCCTCCCTCTTGCGCCTCCCTCCCACCCTCCCTACTCCACCCCTCTAGGTAGTCACAAAGCACCAAGCTGATCTCCCTGTGCTATGTGGCTGCTTCCCACTAGCTATCGATTTTACATTTGGTACTGTATATATGTCGCTCTCTTACTTCGTCCCAGCTTACCATTCCCCCTCCCCGTGTCCTCAAGTCCATTCTCTATGTCTGCGTCTTTATTCCTGTCCTGCACCTAGGTTCTTCAGAACCTTTTTTTTTTTTTAGATTCCATATATATGAATTAGCATACAGTATTTGTTTTTCTCTTTCTGACTTACTTCACTCTGTATGACAGACTCTAGGTCTATGCACCTCACTACAAATAACTCAGTTTCGTTTCTTTTTATGTCTGAGAAATATTCCATATTATATATGTGCCAGATCTTCTTTATCCGTTCATCTGTCGATTGACACTTAGGTTGCTTCTATGTCCTGGCTATTGTAAATAGAGCTGCAATGAACACTGTGGTACATAACTCTTTTTGAATTATGGTTTTCTCAGGGTATATGCACAGTGGGATTGCTGGGTCATATGGTAGTTCTATCTTTAGTTTTTTAAGGAAGCTTCATGCTGTTTTCCATAGTGACTGTATCAATTTACGTTCCCAACAACAGTGCAAGAGAGTTCCCTTTTCTCCACATCCTCTCCAGCACGTATTGTTTGTAGATTTTTTGATGATGGCCATTCTGACCGGTGTTAGGTGATACCTCATTGTAGTTTACATTTTCATTTCTCTAATGATTAGTGATGTTGAGCATCCTTGCATGTGTTTGTTGGCAATCTGTATATCTTCTTTGAAGAAATGTCTGTTTAGTCTTCTGACCATTTTTTGATTGGGTTTTTTGTTTTTTTGATATTGAGCTGCATGAGCTGCTTGTCAATTTTTGAGATTAATCCTTGTCAGTTCCTTCGTTTGAAAATATTTTCTCCCATTCTGAGGGTGGTCCTTAGGTCTTCTTTATGGTTTCTTTGCTGTGCAAAAGCTTTTAAGTTTCATTAGGTCCCATTTGTTTATTTTTTATTTCCATTTCTCTAAGAGATGGGTCAAAAAGGATCTTGCTGTGCTTTATGTCATAGAGTGTTCTACCTATGTTTTCCTATAAGAGTTTTATAGTATCTGACCTTACAGTTAGGTCTTTAATCCATTTTGAGTTTATTTTTGTGTATGGTGTTAGGAAGTGTTCTAATTTTTACTTTTACATGTACCTGTCCAGTTTTCCCAGCACCACTTATTGAAGAGGCTGTCTTTTCTCCACTGTATATTCTTGCCTCCTTTATCAAAGATAAGGTGACCATATGTGCATGGGTTTATCTCTGGGCTTTCTATCCTCTTCCATTGATCTATATTTCTGTTTTTATGCCAGTACCATATTATCTTGATTACTGTAGCTTTTTAGTATATTCTGGATTCTGGGACCCTGATTCCTTCAGCTCCGTTTTTCTTTCTCAAGATTGCTTTGGCTATTGAGGGTCTTTTGTGTTTCCATAAAAATTGTGAGATTTTTGTTTCTAGTTCTATGAAAAATGCCATTCATAGTTTGATAGGGATTACATTGAATCTGTAGATTGCTTTGAGTAGTAGACTCATTTTCACAACATTGATTCTTCCTATCCAAGAACATGGTATATCTCTCCATCTGCTTGTATCATCTTTAATTTCTTACATCAGTGTCTTATAGTTTTCTGCATAGAGGTCTTCTATCTCCTTAGGTAGGTTTATTCCTAGGTATTTTTTTCTTTTTATTGTAGTGGTAAATTGGAGTGTTCCCTTAATTTCTCTTGCAGATTTTTCATCATTAGTGTATAGGAATGCAAGAGATTTCTGTGCCTTAATTTTGTTTATTTATTTATTTATTTTAACATCTTTATTGGAGTATAATTCCTTTACCATGGTGTTAGTTTCTGCTGAGTAACAAAGTGAATCAGCTATATGTATACATATAGCCCCATACCCCCTCCCTCTTGCATCTCCCTTCCACCTTCCCTATCCCACCCCTCTAGGTCGTCGCACCTGTGCTATGCAGCTGCTTCCCACTAGGTATCTATTTTGCATTTGGTAGTGTATATATGTCCATGCCACTCTCTCACTTCGTCCCAGCTTACCCTTCCCCGTCCCGCTGTCCTCAAGTCCATTCTCTACGTCTGCGCCTTTATTCCTGTCCTGGCCCTAGGTTCTTCA
>NC_041219.1:24664079-24667513 GCF_002837175.3 Physeter macrocephalus
ATTTCTCTTGCAGATTTTTCATCATTAGTGTATAGGAATGCAAGAGATTTCTGTGCCTTAATTTTGTTTATTTATTTATTTATTTTAACATCTTTATTGGAGTATAATTCCTTTACCATGGTGTTAGTTTCTGCTTTATAACAAAGTGAATCAGCTATACATATACATATATCCTTTTTAGTATATTCTGGATTCTGGGACCCTGATTCCTTCAGCTCCGTTTTTCTTTCTCAAGATTGCTTTGGCTATTGAGGGTCTTTTGTGTTTCCATAAAAATTGTGAGATTTTTGTTTCTAGTTCTATGAAAAATGCCATTCATAGTTTGATAGGGATTACATTGAATCTGTAGATTGCTTTGAGTAGTAGACTCATTTTCACAACATTGATTCTTCCTATCCAAGAACATGGTATATCTCTCCATCTGCTTGTATCATCTTTAATTTCTTACATCAGTGTCTTATAGTTTTCTGCATAGAGGTCTTCTATCTCCTTAGGTAGGTTTATTCCTAGGTATTTTTTTCTTTTTATTGTAGTGGTAAATTGGAGTGTTCCCTTAATTTCTCTTGCAGATTTTTCATCATTAGTGTATAGGAATGCAAGAGATTTCTGTGCCTTAATTTTGTTTATTTATTTATTTATTTTAACATCTTTATTGGAGTATAATTCCTTTACCATGGTGTTAGTTTCTGCTTTATAACAAAGTGAATCAGCTATACATATACATATATCCCCATGTCTCCTCCCTCTTGCATCTCCCTCCTACCCTCCCTATGCCACCCCTCTAGGTGGTCACAAAGCACTGAGCTGATCTTCCTGTGCTATGCAGCTTCTTCCCACTAGCTATCTACTTTATATCTGGCAGTATATATAAGTCCATACCACTCTCTCATTTTGTCCCAGGTTACCCTTCCCCCCTCCCACCTCCTCGAGTCCATTCTCTACATCTCAGTCTTTATTTCTGTCCTGCCCCTAGATTCTTCATAACCTTTTTTTTTTTTTTAGATTTAACACATATAACATATATATGTGTTAGCATATGGTATTTATTTTTCTCTTTCTGACTTACTTCACCCTGTATGACAGACTGTAGGTCCATCCATCTCACTACAAATAACCCAATTTCATTTCTTTTTAAGGCTAGATAATATTCCAATGTATATATGTGCCACATCTTGATCCATTCCTCTGTCTATGGACACTTAGGTTGTTTCCATGTCCTGGCTATTGTAAATAGAGCTGCAATGAACATTGTGGTACATGAGACTTTTTGAATTTTGGTTTTCTCAGCATATATGCCCAGTAGTGGGATTGCTGTGTTGTGTGGTAGTTCTATTTGTAGTTTTTGCAGGAACCTCCATACTGTTCTCCATAGTGGCTGTATCAATTTATATTCCTACCAGCAGTGCAAGAGGGTTCCTTTTCTCCACACCCTCTCCAGCATGTATTGTTTGTAGAATTTTTCATTATGGCCATTCTGACTGGTGTAAAGTGATACCTCATGTGCATTAATTTTGTATCCTGCTAATTTACCAAATTCATTGATTAGCTCTAGTAGTTTTCTGGAGCATCTTTAGGATTCTCTATGTATAGTATCATGTCATCTGCAAACAGTGACAGTTTACTTCTTTTCTGATTTGGATTCCTTTTTTAGGATTCTCCATGTATAGTATCATGTGATCTGCAAACAGTGACAGTTTACTTCTTTTCTGATTTGGATTCCTTTTATTTCTTTTTCTTCTCTGATTGTTGTGGCTAAAATTCCAAAACTATGCTGAATAATAGTGGTGAGAGTGGACCACCCTGTCCTGTTCCTGATCTTAGTGGAAATGGTTTCAGTTTTTCACCATTGAGAATGATGTTGGCTGTGGGTTTGTCATAAATGGTCTTTATTATATTGAGGTAAGTTCTCTCTATGCCTACTTTCTGGATTTTTTTTTTATCATAAGTGGGTGTTGAATTTTGTTGAAAGCTATTTCTGCATCTATTGAGAATATCATATGATTTTTATCCTTCAATTTTTTATTATGGTTTATCACATTGATTGATTTGCATATCTTGAGAATCCTTGCATTCCTGGTATAAACTCCACTTGATCATGGTGTATGATCCTTTTAATGTGCTGTCAGATTCTGTTTGCTAGTATTTTGTTGAGGATTTTTGCACCTATGTTCATCAGTGATATTGGCCTGTAGTTTTCTTTCTTTGTGACATCTTTGTCTGGTTTTGGTATCAGGGTGATGGGAACCTCATAGAATGAGTTTGGGAGTGTTCCTCCCTATGCTATATTTTGGAAGAGTTTGAGAGGGATAGGTGTTAGCTCTTCTCTAAATGTTTGGTAGAATTCAACTGTTAAGCCATCTGGTCCTGGACTTTTGTTTGTTGGAAGGGTTTTAATCACAGTGTCAATTTCATGCTTGTGATTGGTCTGTTTATATTTTCTATTTCTTCCTGGTTCAGTCTTGGAATGTTGTGCTTTTCTAAGAATTTGTCCATTTCTTCCAGATTGTACCTTTTTTTGGCATACAGTTGCTTGTAGTAATCTCTCATGATCCTTTGTATTTCTGTAGTGTCAGTTGTTACTTCTCCTTTTTCACATCTAATTCTGTTGATTTGAGTCTTCTCCCTTTTTTTCTTGATGAATCTGGCTAATGGTTTATCAATTTTGTTTATCTTCTCAAAGAACCAGCTTTTAGTTTATTGATCTTTGCTTCATTTCTTTCTCATTTATTTCTGATCTGACCTTTATGATTTGTTTTCTTCTGCTGAGTTAGGTGTTTCTTTGTTGTTCTTTCTCTAATTGATTTAGGTGTAAGCTTAGGTTGTTTATTTGAAATGTTTCTTATTTCTTAAGGTAATTAAGATTTAATTAAGTTTAGAGCAATTGAATTCCTCTAAACTTCCCTCTTAGAACTGCTTTTGCTGCATCCCCTAGGTTTTGGGTTGTCGTGTTTTCATTGTCATTTGTTTGTAGGTATTTTTTGATTTCCTGTTTGATTTCTTCAGTGATCTCTTGGTTATTTAGTAGTGTATTGTTTAGCCTCCATGTGTTTGTGTTTTATATGTTCTTTTCCCTGTAATTGATTTCTAATTTCACAGAATTTTGGTCAGAAAAGATGCTTGATATGAATTTAATTTTTCTTAAATTTATTGAGGCTTGATTTGTGACCCAGGATGTAATCTATCCTGGAGAATGTTCCATAAGCACTTGAGAAGAAAGTATATTCTGTTGTTTTTGGATGGAATGTTCTGTAAATATCAATTAAGTGCATCTTGTTTAATATATCATTTAAAGCTTGTGTTTCCTTATTTATTTTCATTTTGAATCATCTGCCCAATGGTGAAAGTGGGGTGTTAAAGTCCCCTACTGTGTTACTGTCGATTTCCCCTTTTATGGTTGTTAGCATTTGCCTTATGTATTGAGGTGCTCCTATGTT
>NC_041219.1:24669201-24684313 GCF_002837175.3 Physeter macrocephalus
TTTTGTCTCCTTAAGTATGTTTATTCCTAGGTATTTTTTTCTTTTTGTTACAGTGGTAAATGGGAGTGTTTCCTTACTTTATCTTTCAAATTTTTCATCATTACTGTATAGGAATGCCAGAGATTTCTGTGCCTTAATTTTGTGTCATGCAACTTTATCAAATTAATTGTTTAGCTCTAGTAGTTTTCTGGGGGCATCTTTAGGATTCTCTATGTATAGTATCATGTCATCTTCAAACAGTGAGAGCTTTACTTCTTCTTTTCCATTTTGGATTCCTTTTATTTCTTTTTCTTCTCTGATTGCTGTGGCTAAAACTTCCAAAACTGTGTTGAATAATAGTGGTGAGAGTGGGCAAGCTTGTTTTGTTCCTGATCGTAGTGAAAATGATTTCAGTTTTTCACCATTGAGAATGATGTTGGCTGTGGGTTTGTCATATATGGCTTTTATTATGTTGAGCTAAGTTCCCTCTATGCCTACTTTTTGGAGGATTTGTGTCATAAATGGGAGTTGAATTTTGTCAAAAGCTTTTTCTGCATCTAATGAGGTGATTATCTGATTTTTCTCCCTCAATTTTTTAATATGGTGTATCATATCGATCGGTTTGCGTATATTGAAGAATCCTTGCATTCCTGGGATAAATCCCACTTGATCATGGTGTATTATCCTTTTAGTGTGCTGTTGGATTCTGTTTCCTAGTATTTTGTTGAGGATATTTGCATCTATGTTCATCAGTGATATTGCCCTGTTTTTGTGGCATCTTTGTCTGGTTTTGGTATCGGGGGATGGTGGCCTCATAGAATGAGTGTGAGAGTGTTCCTTTCTCTGCTATCTTTTGCGAGAGTTTGAGAAGGATAGGTGTTACCACGTCTCTAAACCTTTGATAGAATTCATCTGTGAAACCATCTGGTCCTGGGCTTTTGTTTGTTGCAAGATTTTTAATCACAGTTTCAATTTCAGTGCTTGTGATTGGTCTGTTTCTAGTTTCCATTTCTTCCTGGTTCAGTCTTGGAAGGTTGTGCTTTTCTAAGAATTTGTCCATTTCTTCGTGGTTTTCCCTTTTATTGGCATATAGTCATTTGTAGTAATCTCTCATGATCCTTTGTAATTCTGCAGTTTCAGTTGTTACTTCTCCTTTTTATTTCTAATTTTGTTGACTTGAGTCTTCTCCCTTTTTTTCTTGATGAGTCTAGCTATTTGTTTATCTTCTCAAAGAACCACATTTTAGTTTACTGATCTTTGCTATTGTTTCCTTAATTTCTTTTTCATTTGTTTCTGATATGATCTAATGATTTCTTTCCTTTTGTTAACTTTGGGGTTTTTTTTGTTCTTCTTTCTCTAATTGCTTTAGGTGTAGCGTTAGGTTGTTTATTTGAAATGTTTCTTATTTCTTAAGGTAATTAAGATTTAATTAAGTTTAGAGCAATTGAATTCCTCTAAACTTCCCTCTTAGAACTGCTTTTGCTGCATCCCCTAGGTTTTGGGTTGTCGTGTTTTCATTGTCATTTGTTTGTAGGTATTTTTTGATTTCCTGTTTGATTTCTTCAGTGATCTCTTGGTTATTTAGTAGTGTATTGTTTAGCCTCCATGTGTTTGTGTTTTATATGTTCTTTTCCCTGTAATTGATTTCTAATTTCACAGAATTTTGGTCAGAAAAGATGCTTGATATGAATTTAATTTTTCTTAAATTTATTGAGGCTTGATTTGTGACCCAGGATGTAATCTATCCTGGAGAATGTTCCATAAGCACTTGAGAAGAAAGTATATTCTGTTGTTTTTGGATGGAATGTTCTGTAAATATCAATTAAGTGCATCTTGTTTAATATATCATTTAAAGCTTGTGTTTCCTTATTTATTTTCATTTTGAATCATCTGCCCAATGGTGAAAGTGGGGTGTTAAAGTCCCCTACTGTGTTACTGTCGATTTCCCCTTTTATGGTTGTTAGCATTTGCCTTATGTATTGAGGTGCTCCTATGTTGGGTGCATAAATATTTACAATTGTTATATCTTCTTCTTGGATTGATCCCTTGATCATTATGTAGTGTCCTACTTTGTCTCTTGTAATAGTCTTTGTTTTAAAGTCTATTTTATTTGATTGGAGAATTGTTACTCCAGCTTTCTTTTGATTTCTATTTGCATGGAATATCTTTTTCCATCCCCTCACTTTCAGTCTGTATGTGTCCCTAGGTTAGAAGTGGGTCTCTTGTAGACAGCATATATACGGGTCTTGTTTTGGTATGTATTCAGCCAGTGTATCTCTTTTGGTTGGAGCATTTAATCCATTTACATTTAAGGTAGTTATCAATATATGTGTTCCTATTTCCATTTTCTTAATTGTGTTGAGTTTGTTATTGTAGGTCTTTTCCTTCTCTTGTGTTTCCTGCCTAGAGAAGTTCCTTTAGCATTTGCTGTAAAGCTGCTTTGGTGGTGCTGAATTCTCTTAGATTTGTTTGTCTGTAAAGAGTTTAATTTCTCTGTCAAATCTGAATGAGTTCCTTGCTGGGTAGAGTAATCTTGGTTGTAGGTTTTTCCCTTTCATCACTTTAAATATGTCCTGCCACTCCCTTATGGCTTGCAGAGTTTCTGCTGAAAGATCAGCTGTTAAACTTATGGGGATTCCCTTGTATATTATTTTTTTCCCTTGCTGCTTTTAATATTTCCTTTTCTATTTAATATTTAATAATTTAATTACTATGTGTCTTGGCATGTTTCTCCTTGGATTTATCCTGTTGGGGACTCTCTGTGCATCCTCGACTTGAGTGACTATTTCCTTTACCATATTAGGGAAATTTTCAACTATAATCTCTTCAAATATTTTCTCAGTCCCTTTCTTTTTCTGTTCTTCTTCTGGGATCCCTATAATTCGAATGTTGGTACATTTCATGTTGTCCCAGAGGTCTCTGATACTGTCCTCAATTCTTTTTATTCTTTTTTCTTTATTCTGCTCTGCAGTAGTTATTTCCAGTATTTTAGCTTCCAGGTCACTTATCCATTCTTCTGCCTTATTTATTCTGCTATTGATTCCTTCTAGAGAATTTTTAATTTCATTTATTATGTTGTTCTTCATTGTTTGTTTGCTCTTTAGTTCTTCTAGGTCCTTGTTAAATGTTTCTTGTATTTTCTCCATTCTATTTCCAAGATTTGGATCATCTTTACTCTCAATGCTCTGAATTCTTTTTCAGGTAGACTGCCTATTTCTTCTTCATTTGTTTGGTCTGGTGGGTTTTTGCCTTGCTCCTTAATCTGCTCTGTGTTTCTCTGTCTTCTCATTTTGATTAACTTACTGTGTTTGGGGTCTCCTTTTTGCAGGCTGTAGGTTCGTAGTTCCTGTTGTTGTTGGTTTTGCCCCCAGTGGGTAAGGTTGGTTCAGTGGGTTGTGTAGGCTTCCTGGTGGAAGGGACTAGTGCCTTTGTTCTAGTGAATGAGGTTGGATCTTGTCTTTCTGGTGGGCAGGACAGTGTCCGGTGGTCTGTTTTGTGGTGTCTGTGACCTTATTATGATATTAGGCAGCCTCTCTGCTAATGGGTGGGGTTGTGTTCATGTCTTACTAGTTGTTTGGCATGGGTTGTCCAGCACTGTAGCTTTCTGGTCATTGAGTGAAGCTGGGTCTTAGTGTTTATATGGAGATGTCTGGGAGAGCTTTCACCATTTGATATTACAATGAGCCGGGAAGTCTCTGGTGGACCAGTGTCCTGAACTCAGCTCTCCCACTTCAGAGGCACAGGCCTGACACCTGGCCAGAGCACTAAGACCCTCTCAGCCACATGGCTCAGAAGAAATGGAGAAAAAAAAAAAGCAAGATAAATAAATAAAATAAAATAAAATAAAGTTATTCATATAAAAAATACTAAAAATTTAAAAACTAAAAAGTAATAAAAAAGAAAGTAAGAAAGAAGAGAACAACCAAACCAAAAAACAAATCCACCAATGATAACAAGCACTAAAAACTATACTAAAAAAATAAAGAGGGCTTCCCTGGTGGCGCAGTGGTTGCGCGTCCACCTGCCGATGCAGGGAGAACCAGGTTCGCGCCCCGGCCTGGGAGGAGCCCACATGCCGCGGAGCGGCTGGGCCCGTGAGCCATGGCCAATGAGCCTGCGCGTCCGGAGCCTGTGCTCCGCAGTGGGAGAGGCCACAACAGAGGGAGGCCCACATACCACAAAAAAAAAATAAATAAATAAATTAAAAAAAATAAAGAAACAAAGAAAGAAAAAAAAAACGGACAGAGAGAACCCTAGGGCAAATGGTAAAAGCAAAGCTATACAAACTCACACAAAGAAGCATACTCAAACACACTCACAAAAAGAGAAAATGAAAAAAATATATGTATATCTATATATATATAAAAATAAAGGAAGAGAGCAACCAAATCAATAAGCGTACCTATCAATGATAATAAACTCTGAATACTAAACTAGGTAAACCTAAAACTAGAAACAAATTAGATGCAGAAAGCAAACCCCAAGTGTACAGTTGCTCCCAAAGTCCACCGCCTCAATTTTGGGATGATTTGTTATCTATTCAGGTATTCCAGAGATGCAGGGTACATCAAGTTGATTATCGAGATTCAATCTGCTGCTCCTGAGGCTGCTGGGAGAAATTTCCCTTTCTATTCTTTGTTCGCATGGCTCCTGGGGTTCAGCTTTGGATTTGGCCCTGCCTCTGCATGTAGGTCGCCTGAGAGCGTCTGTTCTTCTCTCAGACAGTATAGGGTTAAAGTAGCAGCTGATAAGGGGGCTCTGGCTCACTCGGGCCGGGGGGAGGAGGGAGGAGTACGGAACTCGGGGCAGCCTGCTTCAGCAGAGGCTGTTGTGATGTTGCAACAGCCTGAGGCATGCCATGTGTTCTCCCAGTGAAGTTGTCCCTGGATCACAGGACCCTGGCAGTGGCAGGCTGCACAGGCTCCCAGGTGGGGAGGTGTGGATAGTGACCTGTGCTGGCACATAGGCTTCTTGTTGGCTGCAGCAGCAGCCTTAGCGTGGCTCTTGCCCATCTCCAGAGCTCATTTAGGTGGTGCTCTGGATCCCCTCTCCTCATGCACCCTGAAACAATGGTCTCTTGCCTCTTAGACAGCTCCAGAGTTTTTCCCGCTTCCGTCCCAGCTAGCTGTGGCGCACTAGCCCTCTTCAGGCTGTGTTCACGTAGCCAACCCCAGTCTTCTCCCTGGGATCTGACCTCCAAAGCCAGAGCCTCAGCTCCCAGCCTCCAATCACAATGGTGGGTGAGCTGACAAGCCTCTCAGGCCGGTGAGTGCTGGTCAGCACCAATCCTCTGTGGAAGAATCTCTCCGCTTTGCCCTCTGCATCCCCGTTCCTGGCTCTCCTCTGTGGCTCTGAAGCTCCCCCACCACCACCCACTGTCTCCGCCAATGAAGGGGCTTCCTAGTGTGTGGAAACTTTTCCTCCTTCACAGCTCCCTCCCCGAGGTGCAGGTTCTGTCCCTATTCTTTAGTCTCTGTTTTGTCTTTTTTCTTTTGCCCTACCCAGGTACATGGGGAGTTTCTTGCCTTTTGGGAAGTCTGAGGTCTTCTGCCAGTGTTCAGTAGGTGTTCTGTAGGAATTGTTCCACATATTCATGTATTTCTGATGTATTTGTGGGGAGGAAGATGATATCCAAATCTTACTCCTCCACTATCTTGAAAGTCTCCCCTCCACTTTTCTTTATTGCCATCAAAGCCATCTCTATCTCAGTCTCTATCATATCTCACGTAGATAACTAGACTAGCCTGTTAAATGATCTCCCAAATCCATGCTAGGTCTTGTTATGTTTATTCTCTACACTACAGCCCGAATTACCTTTATAAAATGCACATCGGGCTTCCCTGGTGGTGCAGTGTTTGAGAGTCCGCCTGCTGATACAGGGGACACGGGTTCATGCCCCGGTCCGGGAGGATCCCACATGCCACGGAGCGGCTAGGCCCATGAGCCATGGCCACTGAGCCTGCGTGTCCGGAGCCTGTGCTCCGCAATGGGAGAGGCCACAGCAGTGAGAGGCCCGCGTACCGCAAAAAAAAAAAAATGCACATCACTTCATACCTCCATTGGCCAATTTTTGCTAGTCCACAATGGCTTCATGTTACCCCATGGAGAAAGATTTAAATCTTTCACATTGCCATCAAGACTCTGCATGTGTGTGCTCTACTTCTTCAGATTCATCTCAAGTCTTTCTTCCTCTTTTTCCTGTACTTCAGCCATCCTGGACTTTCAGTTCCTCAAATCATCTATGTTCTTTCCTTTCCCAGGGCATTTGCACATATTATTTCCCCTCTGGAATAAATTCTTCTGCCTACCATCCATCTCACCTTCATTTTGGTGGTCTGTTGTACAGGTATCAGGATAAGTCATCCTCAATAGCTTCCCTGCCTCTATCAATGCAGAAGCCTTCTTTACATTTCTCAAAGAATCCTATTCCTTTCCTTCTGAACACTTGTATCAAGTTGTAAATTGACATTTGTTAATGTAATTATTTGATTAATTCTGTCTCTTCTGGTGTAAATTTTGTTTTCATCACTATTTTATCTCCAAACTTCATTACACATTGTGAACTATAGTGACAAGCTCAGTGAATGTTGAACTGTAATCTCTTGTGTTAGATCATACATTATACCTGGGGTTGGGGGACTTGTGTTCTCATTTGATATCTCTTATTATTTGGTGCATGATCTTTTCAGGATACTTGGCTTCCAAGTTTTCATTTACTGCTTAACTTTGGGCAAGTTACTTTAAGTGCCTTGAGGACTTTTTTTTATCTCCTAAAGAAGACTAACATTGCCACCTTATTTCACAGTTTTCATGGATATAAAATGAGATGATGTATATGAAAGTGCTGGATAAAAAACATTGTGGTTTTATAGAGTATAAGTTATTAACACAATTAACGTCTGGCTATGCCCTAAATTGTTCCAACCAGAGATAGCTCAATACTCTTTAAAGCTTGATGACATTCTCTTCCCTAAGAGTTTTTAAAAATCTTTGTAACATTTCTCTAAAATAGATTTTTGAAAATAGTCCAAGTCCTCTGACAGTTGTAACCTAGAGTAATAACACTGCTATACTACAAAATTTGAGAGTTTGGAAGATATTATAGACATAAAATAATCAAAAATCTTTAATAATATACACCAACTGGGCATTTTCCTTAGTGAGTAGTGCCAGAATTGTCAGTTTATAGCTAATACTAGATTAAGTGAAATTATCAAGGTGTAACTAACAGTATCTTTATAGGCCCGTAGGTATGCAATTTGTTGGGCTTGCCACATGTATGTGATCACAGTCCATCAGCAGTTGGCTAATGAGTGAACTGTACTAATATCACCATTTTTGTTTTGAATTTTAAATACTCTGTTTAATTTAGCTGTTTTCTAAGCCTTTGCCAAAATTTTATCCTGTTGGAATTTTACTCTCAAGTGTAATTATTTTTAGTAACATGTTGATGTTCCAAAGGCATCTAAAGATAATAGTTAAATAAACAAAACAACCATTAGGTAATAGGAAAGTGTCAATGTGAGCATAATGTATTATTTTATTAATCATTGATGGATGTCAGTTCACTTGATGACATTAACTACAATGTTCATTTCTCAAGATTTCTTAATCAGGAAGCAATTATAATTTATGTATGAAAAATCTGTAAAAATGATATTGGTCTAAATAGATGATTTTCCTGACATATTATTCACTTATGATTGCCAAATTCTGAATCATATAGATTAAAAGGACAGAAACTGGAAATCAGAAGGAAAAAAAATCTGAGTAGCATTATCTAAGAGATAAACCCCAGATTGATGACATTAAGGATGATCACCCAGAGGGATGAGAGAGAGATTAAAAGGAACCTCAGGCATTTTCCTGTAATATCTTCAGAACGACAAATCACTGGAGCCTCACAATTGCGTTTATTTGGCACCTGGAAAAGCTCTCTTTCACATAAAAAGGCAAAAAAAAAAAAAAAAATAGACCCATTAAACCAGAAGACCAAATAAAATAGTTTCCTTTGGTTTTGCTAATTCAGTGGAGGATAATTATAGAGAGTTACTTGGAAAAAGCACAAAACAATATTTGCAACAAAACTGAGCTCCACATAAAGACGCTTCGTAGAAAAGCAATCATGACTTTGATTAGATACTTGCTAAAAGAAGTTATAATAGACCTTAGAAAATGTATTTTTATGACAGAACCACATATTCTAATTTCTCTTCTCTCTGCTATATCACATATATTATACACTTATTAAAGTTATTCTTGATGAGGATTTGGATGATGGTGACAAGTATGAGGCAGCTCTCTTATATTGGGAATTCAAAGAGATGGTTTTATCCAAGCAAATTTTAAGAAAAAAATAGATGATTTCTACTTAACACTTTTTAAAATATCATTTCAGTTGCAAAGATGAGCTGTGTCCAGGTTGTGAGTTCTATTAGGTAAAGTTTAAAAAGCAAAATGGTATGATAATAGTCTCTACTTTTTTACCCCCACACTGGTTTTTTAAAAATAAATTTATTTATTTATTTATTTTTGGCTGTGTTGGGTCTTCGTTGCTGCGTGTGGGCTTTCTCTAGTTGTGGCGAGTGAGGGCTACTCTTTGTTGCGGTAAGTATGCTTCTCATTGCGGTGCCTTCTCTTTGTTGTGGAGCATGGGCTCTAGGCGTGCAGGCTTCAGTAGTTGTGGCTCGCGGGCTTAGTTGCTCCATGGCATGGGGGATCTTCCTGGACCAGGTCTCAAACCCGTGTCTCCTTCATTGGCAAGCAGATTCTTAACGACTGTGCCCCCAGGGAAGTCCCCCCCACATTGGTTTTTATTAATTTATATTATTGGTTATTTTTACTGTTAACCTTCATACATCATTTCTTCAATTGCAGAAGTATACATTCACAATAATCAAATCTAGCTGGCACTTCAATTCTTTCATCTAACTTTGGCATCTACTTTCGCCATCACAAGGCTGCAATACTTTCTTCAAGCCCTCTGCTTAATACCTGCTTACTCACTTGAAGACGAATATCTGCTTCCTATTTCAATCAAGAGAGGATGAGATTCCTTTAAATTTCAAACCTCCCTCCATATATCAATACATTAATTTACAATGGTATACATGCTCACATTTTGTTCTCCAAGTTCATAGACTAATATATTCTGTTCAAGGTCAAATCCTATACTTCTCTACTCCTCTCCCTGTAATGCCTTTCCTAAATTAGCTAATTTAGGGATTAATTCCTAAATTAGAGTTAATTCCTACTAATTAACTAATTCCTACTTAGAGTCGTCATTTTGTTCGGTTGACATCTCCTCTGGAAGCTCTTCTTGGATCCCTGTTTTTTTTTTTTTTTTTTGACACCGAGTTGTCTCCTTCTGGGTTTTATGTTATCTAGTGTATATTTGTATTGATTTGCCAAATTTTTTTTACACTTAAGATATCCATAATTAAACTTCAAGTCATCTCTCCAATGCATATATGCACTTCCCCAAACTTTAGATGTTCAGACCAAAAACACAGAAGCCATCCTTTCATCTATTCTTTTTTCCTAACCCCATATCTAATTCATCAGTAAATTCAAACAACTCTACCTTATATTATATCAAAGATATAACCTCATCTCTCTCTTCTTGACTAGGATCTTGGTTCAAGGCACTAACATAGTCTGATAAATATTGTTTCATTTTCTTCTTAACCAGTTTCCCTGTTTCTATCCTTGCCTCTTATATTCTCACAGGGGTCAGAGTAATCCTTTTAAATCCTAACTCAGATGATGCCATGATTTCACTCAAAATCTTCCAATGTTTTCACATATCACTTAGAGCAAAACTCAAAGTCTTTTCATTGGCCTATAAGGCTTTGACCATGTTGTGGTCTTGACTACCCATCCAACTCATCTACCCTTCTTCACTTACTCTCTTTGCTTCAGCCACAATGGCCTAGTTGGTGACCCATCAACATTCCCATAATCCTCTTGCTTCTGCTGCTTTGAACTTACTGTTCTCTGAAATCCTCTTCCTCCAGATATCTACATGGCCCACTCTTAGAGTCTTTCAGATCTCTACTCAGTGTCACCTTATCGATGATGTCTACCCTAACTACCCGAGTTAAAATAGCTACCTCCTCTCACGTCTGGCACTTTCTATTTCTCTTAATTAGCCTTAATTTTTTCTTCATAGCACTTACCACTGTTTCACATAGTGCATATTTACTTATATATTTGTTTAATGACTGTGCTTCCAATTGGAAACTTCTGATATGGAAGAAACTCTTTTGTTCACTACTGTATCCCTAAAAACTATAATGGTACCTGAGAAATAGCAAAAACTCAAAAAAATACATGTTGCCTGAAAACATTTAAATGCAATTGTGTTCTTATATATTAATTTCTCCTCTACTGGGAGCTCCTTGAAGATAATAATTATTGATCATCTTTTTTCCCCCAGCACTGAGTATAGTAGATGTTCAATAAATATTTATTAAGTGGAATAAATTAGAAAATATTTCTCAAACTCTTATGTGCTCTTGTGTCTGCAAATGAGGACCATATTCCAAGAGATCTGACATTTCTGCTGGCATTGATTGTAGGACTAGATCTGGAGTGCATGCTTAAAGCTCACATATTGAAAGTAGAAATTCTCAAAACAATGAGCTCCTGATACAAATCATTTTACTCCCAAATGATATACATTTATTTAAAAAAATATTTATTGGGCATCTGTACTGTTCTGGAACTTTGGGATTCATCAGGAAATACAATAGGCTAAAATCCCTGACCTTCTAGGGCTATATTTTAATGGGAAGGCACAGAGAACAACGATCAAAATAATAAAGAAGTAAATTTTATGTTATTATAAAGGTAATACATACTACAAAAAATAAATAAACCAGGAAAAGTAGAGATTGGTCAAGAAGGTGAGGAGTGGTGGTTTTGGTAGTGATATACTTAACTTTAACAGTATTGGATATGGTGAGGTTTTGTGTATGATTATTACCTTTGGCTCTTTTGAGATAAGAGCCAAAGGAAATAATCATATGCAAAAGGGAGTGTGAAACACTATCTAGAAGGTCATCTTTTCCTTTCTAAAATTGGGAAAGGTTGTGAAATCTCTTCACACTGCAACCATATAAGGCTTGCCTCAAAAACCTTATTGGATCACACTCAAATTTGGGAAAAGTAACCCATCCAGCTCATGACACATTTCATGCATCTCTGGAACAGTACATAGAGTGTTTCAGATAATGACGTTTACATCATTGCCAACACAGAGTTTCCATATTTGGATGCTTAATGCAGAACTGTTTCAAAACAGAAACACCGAGAACTCTCTATAACAAATATTTGTTAATATACAAGGGAGACCAATAGAGTATGGACTAGTTTCAGTTGTGGGACAATTTGGGAACAAACTCTAATTGGAGATACAATTCAGCAACTAATCACTAAGACAGTCTGAAATAAGACAGAAGATGCCACACTCTCTTTAGGCTAAAAATTTGTTTCGTTTTTTAAAAATAACAAAGTTTAAGTTTTTAGTTAAGCATTAGTATTTGTTAATGACAGTTTAAATCATATATTTTGTTTAATAGAGAAATTGGTCTTTGCCTCAATTTTCCATATTATAACATATTATAACATATAACATATTATAACAACTAACTATATTATTTGGGGGGTTAAAAGGATTCCTTCTGTTGCTTTTAAGTAGAAACACATTGAATCTGGAAGGTCCTAATTTCTATCTGTAGCCACCCTTGTGTTATTCTGAAGAAGACATCTAAAAAGCAAATTGTGAGCTGAATTGTGCCTATGAGCTGAATTTCTGTAGGAATAAGCCCATTCCTACACAAAGAGTCTTTTTTGTTTCTCTACTCTCTAGTAATTATTTTATTTTCTATTCTTTCTCTTTTATGTTTTAATTTCCATTTATTTTTAAGATAAATTATCCAGGTTGAATAAATGGCATTACACATAAAAGTTTTAGATATAGCTAAATGTAATAAGTTCTCCACTTCTCCTATTAAACACTGGTCATAAAAATTAATTAGAACTAACATAAGACTTTGGCAGAAGCCACTCAATTCTTGGATGACAGAAGGCTCTAAACAGAAATAGTATATACACAGGAGATTGGTTCAAGATGGCAGAGTAGGAGGATGTGCTCTCACTCCCTCTTGCAAGAGCACCAGAATCAAAACTAACTGCTGAACAATCATCAACAGGAAGACACTGGAACTCACCATAAACGATACCCCACATCCAAAGACAAAGGAGAAGCCACAGTGAGACAGTAGGAGGGGTGCAATCACAATAAAATCAAATCCCATAACTGCTGACTGGGTGACTCACAAATTGGAGAACACTTATACCACAGAAGTCCACCCACTGGAGTGAAGGTTCTGAGCCCCACGTGAGGCTTCCCAACCTGGGGATCCAGCAATGGGAGGATGAATTCCTAGAGAATCAGACTTTGAAGGCTAGTGGGATTTTATTGTAGGACTTCAACAGGACCGGGGGAAACAGAGACTCCACTCTCGGAGGGAACACACAAAGTAGTGTGTGCATTGGGACCCAGGGGAAGGAGCAGTGACCCCATAGGACACTGAACCAGACCAACCTGCTAGTATTGGAAGGTCTCCTGCAGAGGCAGGGGGTGGCTGTGGCTCACTGCAGGGACAAGGACACTGGCAGCAGAAGTTAGGGGAAGTACTCGTTGGCATGAGCCCTCCCAAAGTCCACCATTAGCCCCAGCAAAGAGCCAGGTAGGCTCCAGTGTTGGGTCGCCTCAGGCCAAACAATCAACAGGGACGGAACCCAGCACCATCAGCAGACAAGCAGATTAAAGTTTTACTGAGATCTGCCCACCAGAGCAGCACCCAGCTCTACCCACAACCAGTCCCTCCCATCAGGAAGCTTGCACAAGCCTCTTAGGTAGCCTCATCCACCAGAGGGCAGACAGCAGAAGCAAAAAAAACTACAATTCTGCAGCCTGTGGAACGAAAACCACATTCACAGAAAGATAGACAAAATGAAAAGGCAGAGGACTATGTACCAAATGAAGGAACAACATAAAACCTTAGAAAAACAACTAAATGAAGTGGAGATAAGGCAACCTTCCAGAAAAAGAATTCAGAATAACCATAGTCAAGATGATCCAGGACCTTGGAAAAAGAATGGAGGCAAACACTGAGAAGATGCAAGAAATGTTTAACAAAGACCTAGAAGAATTAAAGAACAAACAAACAGAGATGAACAATACAATAACTGAAGTGAAAACTACACTAGAAGGAATCAGTAGCAGAATAACTGAGGCAGAAGAACAGATAAGTGACCTGGAAGATAGAATGTTGGAATTCACTGCTGCAGAACAGAATAAACAAAAAAGAATGAAATGAAATGAAGACAGCCTAAGAGACCTCTGGGACAACATTAAATGCAACAACATTTGCATTATAGGGGTACCAGAAGGAGAAGAGAGAGAGAGAGAGGACCCCCAAAAATATTTGAGAGATTAGAGTCAAAAACTTCGCTAACATGGGAAAGGAAATAGCCACCCAAGTCCAGGAAGCGCAGAGTCCCAGGCAGGATAAACCAAGGAGAAACATGCCGAGACACATAGTAATCAAATAGGCAAAAATTAAAGATGAAGAAAAATTATTGAAAGCAACAAGGGAAAAATGACAAATAACATACAAGGGAACTCCCATAAGGTTAACAGCTGATTTCTCGGCAGAAACTCTACAAGCCAGAAAGGAGTGGCATGATATACTTAAAGTGATGAAAGGGAAGAACCTATAACCAAGATTACTCTGTCCAGCAAGGATCTAATTCAGATTCAATGGAGAAATTAAAACCTTTACAGACAAGCAAAACTAAGAGAGTTCAGCATCACCAAACCAGCTATACAACAAATGCTAAAGGAACTTCTCTAGGTAGGAAACACAAGAAAAGGAAAAGACCTACAATAACAAACCCAAAACAATTTAGGAAATGGTAATAGGAACATATATATCGATAATTACCTTAAATGTAAATGGATTAAATGCTACACCCAAAAGACATAGACTGGCTGAATGGATACAAAAACAAGACCCATATATATGCTGTCTACAAGAGACCCGCTTCCGACCTAGGGACACATACAGACTGAAAGTGAAAAAGATATTCCATGCAAATGGAAATCAAAAAACTGGAGTAACAATTCTACTATCAGACAAAATAGACTTTAAAACAAAGACTATTACAAGAGACAAAGAAGGACACTACATAATGATCAAGGGATCAATCCAAGAAGAAGATATAACAATTGTAAATATTAATGCACCCAACATAGGAGCATCTAAATACATAAGGCAAATGCTAACAACCATAAAAGGGGAAATTGACAGTAACACAGTAATAGTAGGGGACTTTATCACCCCACTTTCACCAAAGGACAGATCATCCAAAATTGAAATAAGTAAGGAAACACAAGCTTTAAATGATACATTAAACAAGATGGACTTAATTGATATTTACAGGACATTCCACCCAAAAACAACAGAATACACTTTCTTCTCAAGTGCTTATGGAACATTCTCCAGGATAGATTATATCCTGGGTCATAAATCAAGCCTCGGTAAATTTAAGAAAATTGAAATCATATCAGGCATCTTTTCTGACCAAAATTCTGTGAGATTAGAAATCAGTTACAAGGAAAAGAAGATAAAAAAACACAAACACACGGAGGCTAAACAATGCCCTCCTAAGTAACCAAGAGATCACTGAAGAAATCAAAGAGGAAATCAGAAAACACCTAGAGACAAATGACAATGAAGTCATGACAATCCAAAGCCTTTGGGATGCAGCATAAGCAGTTCTAAGAGGGAAGTTTATAGCAATAAAATCCTACATGAAGAAACAAGAAAAATCTCAAATAAACAATCTAACCTTACACCTAAAGGAACTAGAGAAAGGAGAACAAACAACACCCAAAGTTAGTAGAAGGAAGGAAATAATAAAGATAAGAGCAGAAATAAATGAAATAGAAACAAAGAAAATGGTAGCAAAGATTAATAAAACTAAAAGCTGGTTCTTTGAGAAGGTAAACAAAATTGATAAACCATTAGGCAGACTCATCAAGAAAAAGAGGGAGAGGACT
>NC_041219.1:24684323-24759331 GCF_002837175.3 Physeter macrocephalus
GACTCATCAAGAAAAACAGAGAGAGGACTCAAATCAATAAAATTAGAAAAGAAAAAGGAGAAGTTACAATGGACACCACAGAAATACAAAGCATCCTAATAGACTACTGTAAGCAACTCTATGCCAATAAAATGGACAACCTGGAAGAAATGGACAAATTCTTAGAAAGGTATAACCTTCCAAGACTGAACCAGGAAGAAAGAGATAGAAAATATGAACAGACCAATCACAAGTAATGAAATTGAAACTGTGATTAAACCTTCCAACAAACAAAAATCCAGGACCAGATGGCTTCAGAGGTGAATTCTCTCAAACGTTTAGAGAAGAGCTAACACCCATCCTTCTCAAACTCTTCCAAAAAACTGCAGAGGAAGGAACACTCCCAAACTCATTCTAAAAGGCCAACATCACCCTAATACCAAAACCAGACAGAGATACTACAAAAAAAGAGAATTACAGACCAATATCACTGTTGAATATAGATGCAAAAATCCTCAACAAAATACTAGCAAACAGAATTCAACAACACATTAAAAGGATCATACACCATGATCAAGTGGGATTTATCCCAGAAATGCAAGGATTCTTCAATATATGCAAATCAATGTGATACACCATGTTAAAAACCACATGATCTTCTCAATAGATGTGGGACAGTATTCAACACCCATTTATGATAAAAACTCTCCAGAAAGTGGGCATAGAGGGAACTTACCTCAACATAATAAAGGCCATATACAGCAAAACCACAACAACAAACATCATTCTCAATGGTGAAAAACTGAAAGCATTTGCTCTAAGATCAGGAAGTAGACATGGGTGTCCACTCTTGCCACTATTATTCAACATACTTTTGGAAGTCCTAGCCATGGCATTCAGAGAAGTAAAAGAAATAAAAGGAATACAAATTGGAAAAGAAGTAAAACTGTCACTGTTTGCAGATGACATGATACTATACATAGAAAATCCTAAAAGTGCCACCAGAAAACTACTAGAACTCATCCATGAATTTCGTAAAGTTGCAGGATACAAAATTAATGCACAGAAATCTCTTGCATTCCTGTACACTAACAACAAAAGATCAGAAAGAGAAATTAGGAAACAATTGCATTCACCATTACAACTAAAAGAATAAAATACCTAGGAATAAACCTACCTATGCAGGTCAAAAACCTATACTCAGAAACCTGTAAGACACTGATGAAAGACATCAAAGGTGACACAAACAGATGGAGAGATATACCATGTTCTTGGATTGGAAGAATCAATATTGTGAAAATGACTATACTACCCAAAGCAATCTACAGATTCAGTGCAATCCCTATCAAATTACCAGTGACATTTTTTATAGAACTAGAACAAAAAATCTTAAAATTTGTACGGAGACACAAAAGACCCTAAATAGCCAAAGCAGTCTTGAGGAAAAAAAGCCGAGCTGGAGGAATTAGACTCCCTGACTTCAGACTATACTACAAAGCTACAGTAATCAAGACAATATGCTAGTGGCACAAAAACAGAAATATAGATCAATGGAATAGTATAGAAACCACACACATATGGTCAACTAATCTATGACAAAGGAGGCAAGTATATACAATGGAGAAAAGGCAGCCTCTTCAATAAGTGGTGCTGGAAATACTGGACAGCTACATGTAAAAGAATGAAATTAGAACACTCCCTAACACCATACACAAAAATAAACTCAAAATGGAGTAAAGACCTAAATGTAAGACCAGGCACTATAAAACTCTTAGAGGAAAACAGAGGAAGAGCTTACTTTGACATAAATCACAGCAAGATCTTTTTTGATCCACCTCCTAGAGTAATAGAAATAAAAACAAAAATAAACAAATGGGACCTAATCAAACTTAAAATCTTTTGCCCAGCAAAGGAAACTACAGACAAAACAAAAAGTCCCCAGAATGGGAGAAAATATTTGCAAACAAATCAATGGACAAAGGATTAAATCTCCAAAATATATAAACAGCTCATGCAACTCAATATTAAAACAAAAACCCAATCAAAAATGGGCAGAAGACCTAAATAGACATTTCTCCAAAGAAGACATACAGATGGCCAAGAAGCCCATGAAAAGCTGCTCAGCGTCATTAATTATTAGAGAAATGCAAATCAAAACTACAATGAGGTATCACCTCACACCAGTTATAATGGGCATCATCAAAAAATCTACAAACAACAAATGCTGGAGAGGGTGTGGAGAAAAGGGAACAACCTCTTGCACTGTTGGTAGTAATGTAAAGTGATACAGGCTCTATGGAGAATAGTATGGAAGTTCCTTAAAAAACTAGAATTAGAATTACCGTATGACCCAGCAGTCCCACCACTGGGCATATACGCAGAGGAAATCATAATTCAGAAAGACACATGTATCCCAATTTTCATTGCAGAACTATTTACAATAGCCAGGTCATGGGTGCAACCTAAATGTTCATCAACAGAGGAATGGATAAAGAAGATGTGGTACATATATACAATGGAATATTACTCGGCCATAAAAAGGAATGAAATTGGGTCATTTGTAGAGTCATGGATGGATCTAGAGACTGTCATACAGAGTGAAATAAGTCAGAAAGAGAAAAACAAATAGAATATATTAACACATATATGTGGAATCTAGAAAAATGGTACAGATGAACCAGTTTACAAGGCCAAAATAGAAACACAGATGTAAAGAACAAGCGTATGGACACGAAGGGGAGAAAGTGGTGATGGTGGGGGGTTGCTGGTGGGATGAATTGGGAGATTGGGATTGACATATATACACTAATATGTATAAAATAGATAACTACTAAGAAACTGCTGTATAGGAAATAAATAAATAAAATTTAAAAAATAGTGTATACAGTTAACACGGTGACTTTATTTACTCAGTATGATACCAGAAAGAAATGTATGCTTAGTAGCATAGTTTGGTCAAGATGATGAAGTCTAAGCTTAATTAGAGACTTCAGACATTTAAGTGTGCTATCTTAAAAATTTTATTATTACTTCTTTTACTGCTACTACTATTACTGTTATTAGTATTAATACCACCACCACTACTACTTCTATTACCATTATTAATTCTACTTCTGAAACTACTACCTCTATTCTTATTGCTACTACCTTTAATGTTAACTCTACAACCATTATTACTACTGCTGCTGCTACTATGACTTCTCCTCCTCCTCCTTCTCCTCCTATTACTATCACCATGGTTGCTACTATTGCTATTATTATTAGTAGTACTATGACTGGTGCTCAATGAGCTCTTTATATTCTACTGGGGTACATGGCATTCCATTTTGTATAAAATATATTATTAAATCTTATAACATATAATCTACCTATCCTTATTCCTACCTTTCAAGATGAGAAAAGAAAAGCTCAGTGGGGATAACAACATATCAAGCTTACAGAAGACAACAGCTTAGAGAGTATGGACTCAAATCAAGGTCCATAAGATTCTAAATCCTGTGTATTTGTCACTATGTTCTGTTGTATCATATGATGAGTTTCATGGTCAGAGAAGTTCACCTTCACAGGCCCCCTTATACAGGGAAGCTTTAACAGACAAACCAGGAGATGTAGTTGCTGCAAAATATACATAATCTTTAGGGGAATCACTAAGTTTGCATGAATTGAAACTGTTTTATTATGAGTGACATTTTTTATTGGGGTAAAAATCATAAAACATGAGATCTACCCTCAAAATTTTAAGTGTACATTACAGTATTCTTAACTGTGAGCAAACACTGTACAGCATATCTCTAGAACTTTTCATCTTGCATGATTGGAATTTTACAGCCATTGAACAGCATCTCCTCATTTCCCCCACCCTCAAAGCCCTGCAACCACATTCTACTTTCTGCTTCTATGAGTTTGACTTTGGATTCCTCATGTAGGTGGAAGCATTCAGTATCTATCCTTCTGTGACTGGCTTATTTCAGTTAGCATAATGTCCTCAAGATTTACCCATGTTTTAGCATATGACAAGATTTCCTTCTTTATGTGGTTGAATAATATTTCCTTGTGTATATATTTCATATATATCTCACATTTCTTTATCTATTCATCTATCAATAGACATTTGGGATGATTTGACCTCTTGGCTCTTATGAACAATACTGCAATGAACATAGTATAAATATCTATTTGAGACCCTGATTTCAATTCTTTTGAATAAATACCCAGAAATAGGATTGCTAGATCATATGGTAGGTTTATTTTTAATTTTTTGAGGAACCTCCATGTTGTTTTCCATAGTGGCTACACTATTTAACATTCCCACTAACAGTACATAAGGGCTCCAATTTCTCTACATGCTTGCCAACACTTGTTATTTTCTGTTTTTTTTGTTCTGTTTTGTTTTGTTGTTGTTGTTGTTAATGACCTTCTTAACAGATGAAAACTGACATCTTGACATTATTTTGGTTTGCATTTCACTGATGATTAGCGGTGCTGAGCATCTTTTCATGTACCTGGTGGCCATTTGTATGTCTTCTTATATGAATCATATATTAAATAGTATATAATGCTATGGGAAAATATTTTAATAAATGAATAGTGTGCTTTCATATGTGTTTGCAAATCATGATTATGCTACAGATATCAGTGAATTCTGCAAATTTATGTGACATGATGATTAACTTATTTATTCTAACTCAATATTTTTCATTTTTTTGTCAGGTTTGAAAATGCTGGCTAATGTTATCATTATATACAAAATAAAGTTTTAATTTTACACATTGGTTAGTTATTTGAGAAAGCATACAAAAACATCATGAAATCATGTGTCATATTTTTGGAAACTGTTGAGGAAGAATAAAATTATTGCATTGAAATTGACAAGGTCTATACTTGGACCTTGAGGTAATATCTACTTAAATTGTTATTTTATTTTAACAAATAATATTTATTATTGATAGTTTAAGAAACCCAATTTTTTAACCCAAAAATTGGCCTCTGCCTTAACTCACTAATTAAAAAGAAAAAAGAAGGAGTGAACTTTGAGTAGAATCTCATTAATATTTCAGTAGGATGTATATTTATAAACATAAGTCTGAATAGACAAATTAAATCTAACAAATAGCTGAAAAGAAACAAAACCCCTGGTTGAATTTCTGTTAGGAATTGGAAAAATATTAGACATTTAATTAAATTAAATCTGGGTATTTATGGCAACACAAGTACCCTACAATATAGAAAATCAACAGAAAAAGGACATAGCATGAAAATAGAATAGCATGAAAATCCTTAGTGGTTCAAAGGCTACAGAATGTCAAGTTATAACTTTAACACTCAGGCAGATGTAATCCAAGAAATTTCTAAGCTGTTTTGGATGGTAATTCTGTGTATGACATTAATATGCATTTGTAACTGACTCACTTATGCCTGAGGCATATGCTATTGGCACTTTCATATTCCTTCTCATCTACAACCTGCTTTATTCTTCTGTGGGCCAAGGGCGTATATAGCAGCCAAACAAACTAATTTATCATTGTATTACTGTTTTTTGTACCTATAGCTCCATAATTTCTATTGAGTATATGTGCTCATGTAGACCCATATCAATGCATATTTATGCATCAAAAAAACAGACTAAGACAGTGATGTTGAGTACAGTGGGCATGGGTTTTAGATGAGACAAACCTCAGTTTTAACCTCAGTTATGCCACTTAGTAGCTTTGACAAGTTAATTTACCCCTGTGAGTCTCAGTTAACTCATACATGTAATGGAATTAATAATCTTACTTTTAGGCTTGTTATAAGTAGTAAATGAGATAGCATATAATACACTGCATTTTCTTTGCACACAGTGGGTTTAAAACTCATAAGTATAAAATCAAAATGATAACACTATTAACAATTACCTAAATTAGTCTAATGTGTTATGTTAGGAAAAAAGTAAATATTTATGGTCCAAATATATTTTATATATTTTACTATTTAAATTACACTACTGAATTATATTGAAGAAGCACCAACAAATTTATTAAAACATATTGTATTCACTTGTTTACCTTTATTGTTTTTTATAAATTACAAAAATAATACTACAGCACATTATCATGGTAACTAAAAATGCACAGTTCTATAAATAAAAACTTAAATTTCTCTTTTTTATCTCCCCTCAATACTCCTGAACTAACTGGAGTTCATTTATATTCCTTTTTGTTTAGAAAAATATGCATACAAATGTACACTTGTGTATTTTCTTAGCTTTTAAAAAAATAATGCAGAAATGTTATGTATGTGACTTACTAATTTCACTCCAGGACAACATAAAGATTTAATTCATTCTTTTTAAATTGCTGCATAATATTCCATTTAATGTACTTTTCATAATTTAGTTAATCAAATCTGTACTTATGGACATTCTACTTAAATATATGTCTAAAAATATGCATTGTATATCAAAAATAATAGGAAAGGTAAGTGTAAAAATCAAACACACAGGAAATTAGTCATAAACGTGAACTGAAGATATTATGGTTTATTTCTAATGGGCTCATATCTTTAAGGTTATAGTAAATAAAACATTCAGTACAGTTTTATGACATGAGAAAAATTACCAGTTTATATACTCTGTGTACTCTATCTCCCAAAGATAAAATGTCTTAGAAGAGTCTGAAGAAATAGTTGGTGGCAAGAAGTTGTTGACATAGACAAAGCTGTAATTTCCTAAATGGTATCAATAATAAATTTGTGACAAGTTGACTGGGGAAAAAAAAGTATTGATTAGACCTCTGGAACATAATCTTGGATTTCCCATCACTAAATGCGTAATGAGTTTGAGTTGGGGTATAAATAATAAGCAACCTCATTAGAAAACGACTCATCCTGAGGTGTCATGGGCATTCCTGTTGCATTACCTCATAGCATATTTTAGCTGTAGTCAAAAACCCTAAATTACTCCTCAATTTGTGTGCCTTTCTCTAAGAAAAACAAGGAGGTATTTCTACTTTTTTGTGGAAATGGAGTGGGATAGGGAATTGTACAACAACCCAGGCATATCTATAGTTCAAAGAAATTAAATGGGACTCCATCACCATGAGTAGGAAAAAAAAATGAGGCAGTTGGGGTATTATTCTTTCCTTTCCTCTCCTCCTTATTTGTTTTTATTCTTCTTTTTTCCTTTGCCTTACCCATTTTCTTCTGCTGCGGCAACTCTTTTTTTGTTTGCTTTTTGTTTTTCTCTTCCAGATTTTGCCTTGTCCTGCTTATGCTCATTTCTATCTAGGAGAATTTACACGTGTATCTCACTATTTCTGTGTTAACATAGTGTCCGAGAATGGCTGACTCCAGAGGTGAGGTAAATTAAATTAGCAAGTGAACCGTTTGCTCCTAAAACAGGATGCATTTCCGGGAAAGTCCTCTAGATGTCTGACCTGCGCACGTGTTCCAAGGTTGTGCCATTAACACACTCACCCTGAGAGATCACACAATTTCAAGCTAACAATTCCCTTTTGAAAGAAAACATTTCTATTCACAACATTCATCCATCTATCAAAGTTATTTTCCTTCTGAGATGCACGGCAGTCCAAAAACTGTTTTGTCATGAGTCTGTCATTGCTCTTAAAATGACATTGGATATACTGGAGGAAAGCATTTCAAATCGAGTCATGGAACAGCTCACATAAAATAGCAGCTGTTTTTGAGTCACTTTACAATACTATGTAAATAAAACAGTTCTGGCAGCTGAAAGAACAAAACGGTCTTTGATAACACTAATTATTTATTATGACTGCTTTGATGTAGCATTTATATGAACACAAGATATATTTTTAAAAGCCAGAAGGAAATTAAAAGTAAACAAAAGAATTACACTCCTGACCAACTTCTTTGTCTAAAGGTTATTATAATCGGGCAGCTGCTAGATTTTTTTTCATATTCTTTCAATTTCATGGTTCTGGCTTCTCTATCAGATGTGCACAAAATTACTAGAATGTTTAAAATAACAAGATGTAGGAAAAATGTTATTTTTTTCAGTAAAATTAAAATCAAACATTGATAACCAAATGTATATCGATTATGAAATTACCTCCAATCCTCATTCCTTAAGTTTTATTAATAGGATTTTTTTTCCCTAAGCACTTTCCTTGTTGAGTGTCTTTAAGGTAAATATTCTTTAATATTGGGACATGAATGGGAAAAGAAAGTAAGATCCTAGTAATGGAAGAAATGTGCTTAAACATTTAATTTTTTTTGATGAAATCCTTACAAGTGAGAACTCAAAATGTGGGAATAAGGTCTCCCTATTTTTACCACTTACATAGAGAAAACACATATACTCAAAGAAATGGTTGATTTAAGAAGAAATGTGTTGTTAATAATGGCTTGAGATGATATATGCCTAATATATTTTGTTTTATATTAATATATATGGCTGAAAATGGAAGTTCCTTAAGATCAGATAATCATCCCCATTTCCACACTTAGTTGCAGGTGATTTATTGAAATGGGTTTAATGGACAGTTGAACATCTCAGAGAAGTGTAAAATAACTCTCCCTGTGTCTAGTGAAATAGGTATTTAAAGAGGGAGGGAGTTTTTTATGTGTCTACATTAAGCAAAGCATGGAGACTGGAGAATGGAAGTGTCTCTGAGAACTCTAGAGCTGTTGTATTTGTTACAGTCAGGCAAACCAAAGGTAGAAACTGTGGTTTCCCCCAAGGTAAATGGAATTGATGGTGGGGGTGGATTCCTGAATCAGAGTCACATGACTAGATGCTCTGGTAAATGATCCAGGGCACAAGAGGAATGTGGAGAAGAAATGCAGACTAGGTAATTACAAAAGATGGGAACACAAAACCCAAAGTGCTTCTCACTGTTTCCTGAACTCCCCTTCTGGGCTTTTCATTCTTTTATTATTGCTCTTTATATTAGCATTTCCCTCTCCCGTTTTTCTCATATATTATCTTGTGTCTGAAATACATGTCTCCCATTCTTGAAATGCAAACTCTTTACACTCCCTTATCACTGTTGGCATTTTGGGCCTAATGATTCTTTGTTGGGAGGCTGTCCTGTGCATTGTACCATGTTTAGCGGCATCCCTAGCCACTACCTACTAGAAACCAGTAGTAACCTCTTCTCCCCAAGTTGTGGCAACCAAAAATATCTCCAGACATTGCCAAATGTCCGCTGTGATTTTGGGGAAAATTCAACCACTGTTCTATATAATTTATTGCTTCTTGCATTGATTTGTAGTTAATATATGCTGATTTCAACTGAATTCTATAGATATTTTTGATTCCTCCTGAGTTAGTTGCTGGGAATGCAAAAAGGAATTAAAATATGCAAAACTTTATTCTAATATTGGAGTAGATTATTATTAGGTATCTTTGCATGTGTTTACCTTTAGTTTCTTAGAGGAAAATAATTAATGAAAACAAGTGACATTTATTGATAGCTTTTTCTATGTATCCAGCTCTGTTCTAGGTGCTTTTAGATGTATTCACTCACTTAATTCTTATAACAACCTATGTATCAAACCATTACTATCTTATATTCCCTATCCTTCATTCTTTCTTTCAGCAGCCAGTACTGTATTTATTTTGTTTGTTACTTAATGAATATTTACTGCTTGATTAATGGGAATAAGGCTCTATACCTGGAAATCCACTATTCTTTAACTTGTGTGTGTGTGTGTTTCTTTTCTCACCATCTTTTCTGCTTTCTTAAGGAAGGTAGCATATACCAGCACCCTTATAAATGTATGATAGGCTAATTGTAAACTATTTTTAGGTTTTTGGAAAGAAAATCACTTATCAAGAACACGTCATGCTTGTTTTTGTCCAAATTGAGAAAGTTTTTCATTGGCAATAAAAAAGTTCCTGCAAACTTGGGTAGTTATAATATCCTCTCCAATTGTTTTCTTCTGTCACATCAAATCTAATTCACTGCTTTTTCAATTATTCTTATTTTCCAAAATAGGCATCTCATAACTTTGAAATGAAGAATAGGGTACAGGTTTACAGATGTGCAGAGACTGTAGCCAGGATGTTTGAACTTAAAATTGCCACATGGACTGAGATTAAAGTTGAAGTGAGAAGGGTGAACTCAGTTCTCACTATTGCCAGGAGACCTGCTAGAGCCTAGAGCTGCTGCTACCTTAAAGCCCTCCTTTATCTGCAGTCAGCTTAGAGGTCACACAGAGATAAGGGAAGCTGCAGCTGTGCTGGGAGAGTGGGTGGCTCATAAACAAAGTCAGCACTTTGGCCACTTTATCAGTGTTGTGAGACAGGGCAGTAAGCTGTGCAGTGTTTAAATGGATCCTAATTGTAATTGCCTTGACATTTGTCTAGTAGATACCCCCTTGGGATGTGGGAGGATATTTCCTCCCTGAGCAAGACTGACCAAAATGTTCTTTCTAAAATGTATGCCTCATTGCACTGATCCAACCACATGTTTTGAATTATGCTAGGTCAATATTCAGGTGAGAGGGAGCAGATATATCTACTACTTAAGAAGTGGAAGCTTTTCCCTCCAAACTTGCTTATAAAAAGATACTCACTTGTATGTCTGTAAAAATACAGATATCTGCAGATGTTTGGGTTCCAGCCCAGACGTACAGATCAGAATTTTCAGGGGAGTGGCTTAGTAAAACAATTATAAGCAAGTAAACAATATTATGCATTTATCAGATATCAGTGATGATTCCTATAATAATTTAAAAAATATTAATGGAAGGATAATTGTATAAAAATATTATGAATTGCTTTAGAAATCTTTTCTTACTCATTACTGAAGACTATCTCAGAGGTTAGCCTTGCTATACACTGATGTTATAAAAAGATTATACAGTTATATGCATTATATATAAACGCAATATATACTATATATTATAATCTATTATACATGTATATAATATACTTATTACATACTATTATATATAAACATATTATATATTAAAGAGAGAGGAAAAAGTGGTAGATTTCAGCTCTAATGTAATCATAATGTTTTGATCACAAGAAATAATTGGAGATTGAAAGAGCCTTTGAGCACAGATATTGAAATCAGGCAGGATAGCCTTCAAATTCTGTTCTGTTCACTTATAGACAAGTTATAATTGTGGTTGTTGTTATTTTTAAAATTTATTTATTTTGTTTATTTATTTTGGCTGCGTTGGGTCTTCTTTGCTGAGCATGGGCTTTCTCTAGTTGCAGTGAGGGGGGGCTGCTCTTCGTTTCGGTGCGCGGGCTTCTCATTGCGGTGGCTTCTCTTGTTGTGGAGCAAGGGCTCTAGGCGCATGGACTTTAGTTGTTGTGGCACGTGGGCTCAGTAGTTGTGGCTCACGGGCTCTAGAGCATAGGCTCAGTCGTTGTGGCACATGGGCTTAGTTGCTCTGCAGCATGTGGGATCCTCCCGGACCAGGGCTTGAACCTGTGTCCCCTGCATTGGCAGGCAGATTCTTAACCACTGTGCCACCAGGGAAGTCCCTTGTTGTTATTATTGTTATTATTTTGTCTTGGCCCAAGGAGACAATAATAAAGTACTTTAGTAATGAATGTTTACATCTGATATCATGACAACTGGAATATCTGAATAACCTCCATACCCTGCAACCTCTTCTAGCAAAGAGAGAGAGAGGGAAGGATGAAGGAAGAGAAAAGGGAAAATAAAAATAAAAAGACCTCTTTAGGATGGTTGTACACGACATAAAGGAACAGAATACAAACCAAATACCAGCAGAAAATTTGGCACAGGATATGACTAGGGAATTCACAGAAGGTACCAAGGGGCAATGGATTTATGAAGACATGTTCAAACTCATTAAATGAGGGAAATACAAATCAAAGCAATAATGACATAATATTTCATATCCAGCTGACAGGCAAACATTTAAAAATCTGACTTCTGGTGGGATTTTATTTTATATAACAACTTTGGAGAAAAATTTGGCAATATCTAATAAAGCTTTTGAAGAAGTGCATGTTCTCAACAATTGCACTCTTTTTATATACCTTAAAACAGTGCTTCTCAAACTCTAATGTGCTTCTGAATCACCTGGAGATATTGTTGCAATGGAGAAATGCAGGTTCTGTTTATAAGGCCTGGAGTGAGGCCTGAGAGTCTACGTTTCTAACAAGCTCCCTGTTGATGCCAATTCTGCTAAGCCATGGACTAGCAAGATTTAGAGAATCGCTTGCTGTGTACAGGTGGGAGTTGTACAAGAATTTGATTGAAATATTAATTATAATACCAAGAAACTGGAATTATACATGTACATATTTTGTAAGAATTTGAGAGCAAATACGGGGATGACATTCTCCAGCTTTACAGAAATGGTTATCTTCAGAGAATAAGAGAAAATAATTCAATGAGGAGGGTTATGCAGGAGCTAAAATTACGTGTTATCTATGTATGTGTATGAAATATTAGCTGGGTACTGGGTACATGGGTTTTCATCACCATTTTTGCATGCTTTAGGATACTATATAACTTAAAAAAAAACAGAAAGAGCCTAACCCATCCTAAACAGTAGCAGAGTGGTATTTTTTTTTAATAATGTTAATTCTTTAAATTTATAGTCCATTTTTCAGCTTTCAGAGCTTTTTTTTTTTCTTTAACACCTTGATTGCAGTATAATTGCTTTACAGTGTTGTGTTAGTTTCTGCTGTATAACAAAGTGAATCATCTATACGTACACATATATCTCTATATCCCCTCCCTCTTGTGTCTCCCTACCACCGTCCCTATCCCACCCCTCTAGGTGGTCATAAAGCACCGACCTGATCTCCCTGTGCTATGCGGCTACTTCCCACTAGCTATCTATTTTACATTTGGTAGTGTATGTATATCAATAACGCTCTCTCACTTCTTCCCAGCTTACCATTCCTCCTCCCCGTGTCCTCAAGTCCATTCTCTACGTCTGCATGTTTATTATTGTCCTGCCCATAGGTTCATCATAACCTTTTTTTTTTTTAGATTCCATATATATGTGTTAGCATATGATATTTGTTTTTCTCTTTCTGATTTAACTTCACTCTGTATGACAAACTCTAGGTCCATCCACCTCACTACAAATGACTCAATTTCATTTCTTTTTATGGCTGAGTAATATTCCATTGTATATATGTGCCTCATCTTCTTTATCCATTCATCTTTTGATGGACACTTATGTTCTTTCCATGTCCTGGCTGTTGTAAATAGTGTGGCAGTGAACATTGTGGTACATGAATCTTTTTGAATTATGGTTTTCTCAGGGTTTATGCCCAGTAGTGGGATTGCTGGGTCATGTGATAGCTCTACTTTTAGTTTTTTAGGGAACGTCCATACTGTTCTCCATAGCGGCTATATCAATTTACATTCCCAACAACAGTGCAAGAGGGTTCCCTTTTCTCCACACCCTCTCCAGCATTTATTGTTTGTAGATTTTTTGATGATGGCCATTCTGATGGTGTGAGGTGATACCTCATTGTAGTTTTGATACACCCTCTCCAGCATTTATTGTTTGTAGATTCTTTGATGATGACCATTCTGATGGTGTGAGGTGATACCTCATTGTAGTTTTGATTTGCATTTCTCTAATGATTAGTGGTGGTGAGCAACATTTCATGTGTTTGTTGTCAGTCTGTATATCGTCTTTGGAGAAATGTCTATTTAGGTCTTCTGCCCATTTTTTGATTGGGTTGTTTGCTTTTTTGATATTGAGCTGCATGAGCTGCTTGTATATTTTGGAGATTACTCCTTTGTCAGTTGCTTCATTTGCAAATATTTTCTCCCATTCTGAGGGTGGTCTTTTCGTTTTGTTTTTGGTTTCCTTTGCTGTGCAAAAGGTTTTACGTTTCATTAGGTCCCATTTATTTATTTGTGTTTTTATTTCCATTTCTCTAGGAGGTGGGTCAAAAGGAGCTTTCTGTGATCTGTGTCATAGAGTGTTCTGCCTATGTTTTCCTCTAAGAGTTTTATAGTGTCTGGCCTTTCATTTAGGTCTTTAATCCATTTTGAGTTTATTTTTGTGTATGGTGTTAGGGAGTGTTCTAATTTCATTCTTTTCCATGTAGCTGTCCAGTTTTCCCAGCACCACTTACTGAAGAGGCTATCATTTGTCCATTGTATATTCTTGCCTCCTTTATCAAAAATAAGGTGACCATATGTGCATGGTTTATCTCTGGACTTTCTATCCTATTCCATTGATCTGTATTTCTGTTTTTGTGCCAGTACCATACTGTCTTGATTACTGTAGCTTTGTAGTATAGTCTGAAGTCCGGGAGCCTGATTCCTCCAGCTCCGTTTTTCTTTCTCAAGATTGCTTTGGCTTTTCGGGGGCTTTTGTGTTTCCATACAAACTAAAATTTTTTGTTCTAGTTATGTGAAAAATGCCATTGGTAGTTTGATAAGGATTGCATTGAATCTGTGTATTGCTTTGGGTAGTATAGTCATTTTCACAATGTTGATTCTTCCAATCCAAGAGCATGGTATATCTCTCCATCTGTTTGTATCATCTTTAATTTCTCTCATGCATGTCTTATAGTTTTAGCATACAGGTCTTTTGTCTCCTTGGGTAGGTTTATTCCTAGGTATTTTATTCTTTTTGTTGCAATGGCAAATGGGCGTATTTCCTTAATTTTGCTTTCAGATTTTTCATCATTAGTGTATAGGAATGAAAGAGACTTCTGTGCATCAATTTTGTATCCTGCTACTTTACCAAATTAATTGATTAGCTCTAGTAATTTTCTGGTAGCATCTTTAGGATTCTCTATTTATAGTATCATGTCATCTGCAAACAGTGATAGTTTACTTCTGCTTTTCTGATTTGGATTCCTTTTATTTCTTTTTCTTCTCTGATTGCTGTGGCTAAAACGTCCAAAACTGTGTTGAATAACAGTAGTGAGAGCTGGCAACCTTGTCTTGTTCCTGATGTTAGTGGAAATGGTTTCAGTTTTTCACCATTGAGGATGATGTTGGCTGTGGGTTTGTCATATATGGCCTTTTTTATGTTGAGGTAAGTTCCCTCTATGCCTGCCTTCTGGAGGGTTTTTATCATAAATGGGTGTTGAATTTTGTCCAAAGCTTTTTCTGCATCTATTGAGATTATCATATGGTTTTTTTCCTGAAATTTGTTAATATGGTATACCATGTTGATTGATTAGCATATATTGAAGAATCCTTGCATTCCTGGGATAAACCCCACTTGATCATGGTGTATGATCCTTTAATGTGCTGCTGGATTCTGTTTGCTAGTATTATATTGAGGATGTTCACATCTATGTTCATCAGTGATATTGGCCTGTAGTTTACTTTTTTGTGATATCTTATTCTGTTTTTGGTATCAGGGTCACCTTATAGAATGAGTTTGAAAGTGTTCCTCCATCTGCTATATTTTGGAAGAGTTTAAGAAGGATAGGCGTCAGCTCTTCTCTAAATGTTTGATAGAATTTGCCTGTGAATATATCTGCTCCTGGGCTTTGTTTGTTGGAAGATTTTTAATCACAGTTTCAACATCAGTGCTTGTGATTGGTCTGTTTATATTTTTCTATTTCTTCCTGGTTCAGCCATGGAAGGTTGTGTTTTCTAAGAATTTGTCCATTTCTTCCAGGTTGTACATTTTATTGGCATATAGTTGCTTGTAGGAATCTCTCTTGATCCTTTGTATTTCTGCAGGGTCAGTTGTTACATCTCCTTTTTCATTTCTAATTCTGTTGATTTGAGTCTTCTCCCTTTTTTTCTTTATGAGTCTGGCTAATGGTTTATCGATTTTATCTTCTCAAAGTACCAGATTTTAGTTTTATTGATCTTTGCTATCATTTCCTTCATTTCTTTTTCATTTATTTCTGATCTGATCTTTATGATTTCTTTCCTTCTGCTACCTTTGGGGTTTTTTTATTCTTCTTTCTCTAATTGCTTTAGGTGTAAGGTTAGGTTGTTTATTTGAGATTTTTCTTGTTCTTGAGGTAGGATTGTATTGCTATAAACTCCCCTCTTAGAACTGCTTTTGCTGCATCCCACAAGTTTTGGGGCATCTTGTTTTCATTGTCATTTGTTTCTAGGCATTTTTTTTGTTGTTGTTGTTGTGGTACGTGGGCCTCTCACTGTTGTGGCCTCTCCCATTGCGGAGCACAGGCTCCAGACGCACGAGCCCAGCGGCCATGGCTCACGGGCCCAGCCGCTCCGCGGCATGTGGGATCTTCCCGGACCGGGGCACAAACCCGCGTCCCCTGCATCGGCAGGCGGACTCTCAACCACTGCGCCACCAGGGAAGCCCTCTAGGCATGTTTTGATTTCCTGTTTGATTTCTTCACTGGTCTCTTGGTTATTTACTAGCATATTGTTTATCCTCCATGTGTTTGTATTTTTTACAGTGTTTTTCCTGTAATTGATACCTAATCTTATAGCATTGTGGTTGGAAAAGATATTTGATATGATTTCAATTTCCTTAAATTTACCAAGGCGTGATTTGTGACCCAAGATATGGTGTATCCTGGAGAATGTTCTGTGAGCACTTGAGAAGAAAGTGTATACTGTTGTTTTTGGATGGAATGTCCTATAAATATCAATTAAGTTGATCTTATTTAATGTGTCATGTAAATCTTGTGTTTTCTTATTTATTTTCATTTGGTTGATATGTCCATTGGTGAAAGTGAGGTGTTAAAGTCCCCTACTATATTTATGTTATTGATTTCCCCTTTAATGGCTGTTAGCATTTGCCTTATGTATTGAGGTGCTCCTATGTTGGGTGCATAAACATTTACAATTGTTATATCTTCTTGGATTGTTCCTGTGATCATTATGTAGTGTCCTTCTTTGTCTCTTGTCATAGCCTTTATTTTAAAGTCTATTTTGTCTGATATGAGAACTGTTACTCCAGCTTTCTTTTGATTTCAATTTGCATGGAATATCTTTTTCCATCCCCTCACTTTCAGTCTGTATGTGTCCCTAGGTCTGAAGTGGGTCTCTTGTAGACAGCATATATATGGGTCTTGTTTTTGTATCCATTCAGCCAGGCTGTGTCTTTTGGTGGGAGCATTTAATCCATTTACATTTAAGGTAATTATCGATATGTATATTCCTATTACCATTTACTTAATTGTTTATTTTCTTAATTGTTTTGAGTTTGTTATTGTAGGTCTTTTCCTTCTCTTGTGTTTCCTGCCTGGAAAAGTTCCTTTAGCATTTGCTGTAAATCTGGTTTGGTGTTGCTGAATTCTGTTAGCTTTTGCTTGCCTATAAAGGTTTTAATTTCTCCATCCAATCTGAATGAGATCCTTGCTGGGTAGAGTAATCTTATTTGTAGGTTTTTCTCCTTCATCACTTTAAATATGTCCTACCCCTCTCTTGTGGCTTGCAGAGTTTCTGCTGAAAGATCAGCTGTTAACCTTATGGCATATGGGACTCTCTGCACTTCCTGGACTTGATTGACTATTTCCTTCCCATATTAAGGAAGTTTTCAACTATAATCTCTTCAAATATTTTCGCAGTCCCTTTCTTTTTCTCTTCTTCTTCTGGAAACCCTGTAATTCGAATGTGGTATGTTTAATGTTGTCCCAGAGGTCTCTGAGACTGTCCTCAATTCTTTTCATTCTCTTTTCTTTATTCTGCTTTGTGGTAGTTATTTCCACTATTTTATCTTCCAGGTCACTTTTCCATTCTTCTGCCTCAGTTATTCTGCTATTGATTCCTTCTAGAGAATTTTTTATTTCATTTATGTGTTGGTCATCATTTTTTGTTTGCTCTTTAGTTCTTCTAGATCCCTGTTAAAAGCTTCTTGTACTTTCTCCTTTCTATTTCCAAGATTTTGGATATCTTTACTACCATTACTCTGAATTCTTTTTCAGGTAGACTGCCTTTTTCCTCTTCATATTTTTTTTCTTGTGGGTTTTTACCTTGCTCCTTTTCTGCTGCATATTTCTCTGTCTTCTCATTTTGCCTAACTTCCTGTGTTTGGGGTCTCCTTTCAAAGGCTACAGGTTCATAGGTCATGTTGTTTTTGGTGTCTTCCCCCAGTAGGTAAGGTTTTTTCAGGTGGTTGTGTAGGCTTCCTGGTGGAGGGTATTGGTGCCTGTGTTCTGGTGGATGAGGCTGGATCTTGTCTTTCCGGTGGCAGGACTGAGTCTGGTGGTGTGTTTTGGGGTGTCTGTGACCGTATTATGATTTTAGGCAGCCTATCTGCTAATGGGTGGGTTTGTGTTCCTGTCTTCCTAGTTGTTTGGCATGGGGTTTCCAGCACTGTGCTTCCTGTTCATTGAGTGGAGCTGGGTCTTAGCGTTGAGATGGAGATATCTGGGAGAGCTCTTGCTGATTGACATTTTGTAGGGCCAGGAAGTCTCTGGTGGAGCAATGTCCTGAACTTGGCTCTCCCACCTCGGAGGGTCACGCCTGACCCCCTGCTGGAGCACCAAGATGCTGTCAGCCAAATGGCTCAGAAGAAAAGGGAGAAAGAAAAAGAAAGAAAGTAAAATTATTAAAATAAAAAATTAAAACTATTATAAAATTTAAAAATGTAATAAATAAAAAGAGTAACCATACCAATAAGCAAATCCACCAGTGATAACCAGTGGTAAACACTAAAGTAAGATAAACATATAAATCAGAATCTAGTCAGTCACATACAGCAAACCCGAAGTCTACAGTTGCGCCCAGCATACACTGCCTCAGATTTGGGATGATTCCCTGTCTATTCAGGTATTCCCCATGCAGGGTACATCAAGTTGACTATGGAGATTTAATCCGCTGCTCCTGAGGCTGCACGGAGAAATTTCCCTTTCTCTTCTTTGTTCGCCCAGCTCCTGGGGTTCAGCTTTGGGTTTGGCCCCACCTCTGCATGTAGGTTGCCCTCTGGTGTCTGTTTTTCAACCAGACAGGAGGGGGTTAAAGGAGCGGCTGATTAGGGGTCTCTGGCTCATTCAGGCTGGGGTGAGGGAGGGGTACAGAGTGCGGGGCTAGCCTGCTGTGGCAGAGGCCAGCGTGACGTTGCAACAGCCTGAGGCGTGCCATGTGTTCTTCCGGGGAAGTTGTCCCTGGATCACAGGACCCTGGCGGTGGTGGGCTGCCCAGGCTCCCGGGAGTGGAGGTGTGCTTTGTGACTTGTGCTTGCACACAGCATTCTTGGTGGCTGCAGCAGCAGCATTAGCATTTCATGCCCATCTCTGGTATCTGTGCTGATAGCTGTGTCTCACGCCTGTCTCTGGAGCTCATTTAGGCGGTGCTCTGAATCCCCTCTTCTCGCGCACCCAAAACAATGGTCTCTTGCCTCTTAGGCAGGTCCCGAGTTTTTCCCGGACTCCCTTCCGGCTAGCTGTGCACACTAGCCCCCTTCAGGCTGTGTTCACACAGCCAACCCCAGTCCTCTCCCTGGGATCTGACCTCCAACGCCCAAGCCTCAGCTTCCAGCCCCCACACGCCCCAGTGGGTGAGCAGACAAGCCTCTCGGGCTGGTGAGTGCTGGTTGGCACCGATCCTCTGTGCGGGCATCTCTCCGCTTTGCCCTCTGCACCCCTGTTGCTATGTTATCCTCCGTGGCTCCGAAGCTTTCTCCCCGCCCACCCCCTGTCTCCACCAGTGAAGGGGCTTCCTAGTGTGTGGAAACTCTTCCTCCTTCACAGCTCCCTCCCAGAGGTGCAGGTCCCATCCCTATTCTTTTGTCTCCGTTTTTCCTTTTTTCTTTTGCCCTACCCAGGTACGTGGTGGGGTTTCTTGCCTTTTGGGAAGTCTGAGGTCTTCTGCCAGCGTTCAGTAGGTGTTCTGTAGGAGTTGTTCCACATGTAGATGTATTTTTAATGTATTTGTGGGGAGGAAGGTGATCTCCACCTCCTACTCCTCCGCCATCTTCTTCAGAGCTTTTTAATGCCTATTTTATATAATCCCCCTTTAACATTGTAATGTAGGCAGATAGTGACATTTTTTTTGGAGTCCTTTCCAAATGAAGAATCTTAAGGTCTTGCCCAAGTTCACAGAGCTAATAGTAGAGTCAAGATTTTAATCCAAGTCTGCTGATCTCGAGGTCTATTACATCACTCTACGTTTTCTTCCCTATAAATGCTTATCTTCCCACTAACAATAAATATTGCAAAATCAATCAATTACAGAATATACCCATTAGATAAACACATTTTCAAGGAAAGAAACATGAGTCTTCATAAACCAACTTCTCTCTTTCTGCTTTCTCATACATGGTAGGCGGAGTCACAAGATTCGTGTGTGAGAAATGTAAAGCCCTGCTTAGGACACAAGTTGATAACTAGGTCATCAAAAAAGTGACCAAATTGAAAATGTTACAGCTTACCTTCATGACACGAAGGCTAATATCCTTATTCTTGGTCTTTGAAGTCCTAAAAATGTGTTTGGATATCAATATTAGGTTTTAAGTAGAGAGGACTACAGAATGTGCCATCCTGATCTTGGCTCCAAAACCCACGTTTAACATTTTCTAGCTGCATGGTCTTTAGCAAATCATCCATTTGTATCATAATATCTACTTTCTTAGTAACATGATAGACATGTGTGCAAAATGCCTGACACTCAATAAACATTCAGAAAAAAGTCAAAGGAACACTCTTAAGAAATAAGAAAATTTTATAGGGACAGAGAATAATTTTAAAGTAGCAAATAAAGAGTAACATACAAAATGTTTCTGTTGCCTACATTAGTTAGTCAGGAGAGAATAAAAACCTCAGGTAGCAGTGCCAAATCAACCCTAACCACAGGTTTTTGTACAAATTATATATAATCATGCTATATTTTCAAAATGATGAAAGGACTTTCACCTACATTTAAATAATCATCTTAACTGGATGAATCTGTACTGGGCAAGGGATTGCAGAAGGCACAAATTGGAGTTAGCAGTTATCCAAGGCAAATTGGGACTAACTCCAGAAGAGGACAGGCTTTTTGTTGAACCACTATCTCTTTGGATATACTCTTATCCATTCCCTGTTAATATACTTAAGTGTTGGCAAAGACTGGAAAGAGGAAAGGATCCTTATCTTGGAGAGAATTATCTGCTGAATATTTTCACTGTAAATCTATTTAAAATGTATTTCTCTAAGTGGGTACTAAGTGGGGTCAAGGTGATGAAAAGTTTTTCTCCCTCTCTTTTGTATCTTAGCCATTAAAAATAACAACAAATATAAATACACAAACAAAACAGTAACATGGCTGGAAGCAGAGAGAGTAAGTTGTGGGCCCCTCCCCCTGAAAATTTTTCACAGTTTTTCTTGAATAACAAAAATCTGTCATAAAGAAAGTCCTTTTTGTCTTTCTTTTCTTCCACACAGTGCATGCTCATGTGAACCATCTGAACCAAACTCTGCTTAATGTAATGCTACATAAAACAAAACACATATGGGAAATCCACCCTCGCATTCTCTAACTCATGGGAGCAATACAATAGTTGGATTTATTCCCTAGTGTTTGTCCTTTCCAGAGTGCTTTACCAGGTTCATAGACTTCTCTCTATGCTTGACTTCACTTTCAGTACCACACTTCATTACATAGGACTCCATGCCTTAGCACACTCAATGGGCCAGTGTCTTTAGGAACTTGCAATAAGAGCAGGGGGAATGGATTGATTGCAAAAGCTCCAATCCCTCTTTCTTCTCTTCACTACATTGTTTCTACAAAATTTACAATATTTCCAGGTCAGATTCAACTAGTAAATGCACATTTCTTTATTGAAAAAACAGTTTAATTCCAGAATGTGTATGGCTCATAGGATAAAGGTATTGATTTGAGCTAATGTGGTTTTTCTTAATTCTCCTGCCGGCCTGAAATAAACAGACTGCCAGATATTTCTTGAGCAAAAATGAGTTTATTGGGGATCAGCAGAGAATTACAATTTGGGGTCTGCACCCACGGCAAGTCAAGTGTAAATCCCCACACATCAAGAGAAAGAAGTACTTTTTATTTTTTTTTTAATTTATTTTTTTTTGGGGGGGGGTATGCGGGCCTCCCTCTGCTGCGGCCTCTCCCGTTGCGGAGCACAGGCTCCGGACGCGCAGGCCCAGCGGCCATGGCTCACGGGCCCAGCCGCTCCGCGGCACGTAGGATCCTCCCAGACCGGGGCGCGAACCCGGTTCCCCTGCATCGGCAGGCGGACGCGCAACCACTGCGCCACCAGGGAAGCCCAGAAGTACTTTTTAGAGAGGAAAAAAAAAAAAAAAGTTGGAAGGGCTATAGCAAACAAAGAGTCCCTGGCTTTTCATTGGCTGCATCCTTGCTAGGAAAGAAGAATCTCTCTTCTTCCTCTTCTTCCTATTGGGCTCTGCTATTGTAGCAGGGCAAGAGAGCTCCCCCTTCTGGTTTCCCGACTCTGTTTAATTGAGGTTTCTGTTTATTAATTTTTTACAGATCTATGGATTGAAATTCATGGGGAGAAGGGACTCTCACATGAAATCTCATCTTTATGTTAACCTCAGTCTCCTCGCTTCAGCTTAACACATTCTTCATGTATCCTCTTTCTCAAATTTCTCTCTGAAAATTCTTCCCTCCCACCACAAAAACTTTACTTCATTCCCAAGTAGATACATTGGTTCTTGAAACTTTTCTGCAGCTCACACAATTTAAAAGTGTGAGTCAAGCAGCATCAGGATTCAACTGAAGTGAAAACAATGGGGAAAGATACATTCTAATTTCCTTTTTAGTTTTCCCATTTGTGGGATCTATAGGCCTCTCGATAGCTTTCACACACTGAAGACTTGCTGTAAATACATTTGCTAAACTCAGTCCCAGAGTTTCTTATTCAGTAGGTCTAGGGCGAGGGTCAAGAACTTGTATTTCTAATTTCCAGGTGATGCTGGTGCTGCTGGACCCTGTGAGAACTTCTGCTTTAATATAAACACATTTACTAAGGGTAGTTTGTGACTGGTTGAAAGCTCAGACTCTCTGGTGTAAATTCTAGTGCCACAATTTATTGGCTTTGTGACACTGGACAAGTTACTTACCTTTTTGTGTTTCAGTTCCCTATCGATAAAAGGGAGAAATGATAGGTCTTCGAGAGAGAATTGTTACAATGATTAAATGAGATAATAAGCGTAAAGCACTGAGAACAATGCCTAGCACAATACTGTCATCACTAATACTGAGGGAAGATTCAATTCTCAAGTAGCAGGCCACTTCTCCTGCCCTTTAAATTGGTGTGTTTCCATTTTTGTGGATTTTTGCCTATTCTACCATGGGGACTTCCATCTTCATGAAAATGCAATACTGGTTTTATTTTAGAAAAAAATTCAAGCTTACAGAGTACTCCAGAGACTAATGTGGGAAACACTCATGAATGTAGGTACCATGCAGCTTTGTCAAATCTTAGCATTTAGCCATATTTACCCAGAGGGAGATGTGCTTACTTTACTGTTTATTGTTATCTTGCATAATTTATGTCATTACTATACATGTGCATAAACATGATATTATATTGTTTTGCCAATTTGTACACCTTTCTATAAATGGCATTAAGCTATGCATATATATCCTCAACTTTGTTATTCACAAAATGCTGTTTTGATATTTATCCATGCTATTAAATATAATTGTAATTTATCACATCTAGTGAAAGTGGCACAATTCCTTTATCTTTTCTCTTTTAGTTTATGGTATTTTATTTTTCCAAATTATTACAAAAATTTTTGAAAAGCATATTCTTTATATCTTTTTTTCTTTCTTTTCTTCTCCTTCTATAGCTATCTAATCTAATTTATCTATCTATCTTTGGAATTTATATACCTAGATTATAACTGCAGAGTTGAAGAATACACACATATTCTAATTCATACATCTTCTAATTTACTATATCATACCAAATTGCTCTTCACAGTAGTTGTATCAGTTTATATTCAGAGCAGAAGTGTATGAGTCTCCGTTGCTCACATCCTTGCTAACATTTGGTATTGTTACATTTTATTTTTTTATTATGTTGTCAATCAAATGTGTATAAAAGACAGTCTTACTATAATTACTGTTATGTTTAAGATAACCTTTCTAGGTGAATGCAGCAAGAACATTTCAAGCTGTGTAATGCATTACTTGCTCCTAGAATTAGAGTCTATACTAATCATATTAATGGCTATTCTCTGGTTGAGGAAAAAGGCACTCATCTTGATTAAGTGCATTTGATTTAAAGAATTATTCTAATAGAAAGGATGTAGGAAGGGGGTGGTGTTTTTTCTGATTGCTCCCATCATATATGCTTTATAGATCATAGAGTTGATTCTCATAACATTCACAAGAAATAGAAAAGAGTCAGTTCCTATTACTTATTGCAAACAAACCTAAAGGTTGAGGGACTTGTCAAAAGATACCCATTGATTGAATTGAGCTAGCTAAACAGCTAAGAAGTTATTCATTTCTTGAGCACCAATTATGACTAGGAACTTTTGCTTGGAGGGCACTTGCCCCATATATCCACCTGGCTCAGTCACTCACTTTCTTCAAGTCTTTGCTCAAATGTTCTCTTCTCTTAAACCTTCCTTGACAACACTTTCTCTGTGTGTGTGTGTGTGTGTGTGTGTGTGTGTGTGTTTGTGCACTTGATAATGTACTTAATGCTTTTATATAAAATATTTGATATTATTAGATATCTGTGTATAATTGCAAATACCATGAGAACCAAAGATGTTAGGAGATTTTTTAAAACAAATAATATATTAAATCACTTTGTGTTTATTACAGTATTTTCAACTTGAAAATCCTTTATATGTAATAATTCTCTGGGTAAAGAAAAAAATCTCCAAATGCTTTATATAACTTTATTCTTTTAAGAAAAAAAATAAGCCTCTAGAATATCTTTTCATCACATGGTCAAATTGTGTTAATAAAAGGATTGTAGGATAGCTGTAGCTGTGATATCGACTAAAATCGTTGGTATCAAAAAAGCAAAAATTAGAAAATGAGTATAGTAATAGGAGAATAAAACCACTAAGCCTACACTGTATGTATGTACCTAAAAAGTGGTCCTGAATATGGACCATCTTTGGAGAATTCTGGAGTACTCACAAAGCATGTTTGCTCAAAGAATAATTAAATTAAGACTAGATGATGCTTTCTGTAGTGGCTTCCAAATGAGGTCTTTGGCAAATCAGTTGAATACGAATGACACCTTTCAGGTCATTGCAGAGGATTACTAACAAGTGGGACTCAGAAAAATGTATTCATTATTATTTTTGTTATACATCTCATAGGTACTAGAATATACTTTTCTTCTCTCATCGCAGTTCAGAATGCTTCTAATTTAGTTTATGATTCGTTAATTCTAACATGATTTTCAATATCTTTCTCCCTGGCTGTTATTTACCTTGGCAGTCTTTAAGAATCTGGGTCCTGTTTTCTATCCCTTGATGGATTGCCACTCTTAAGTAAAAGTCCTCATGCAGTGAAGGAAAGTGGTTAAAAATGGATGATGCTGTTTTCTTTTTTTGCCGTTAATTTGCCAATTAAAGGAACAGGCAGTCTATCTTTTCTCTGTACCAGCCTCACAGATATTCTGCAGCTACCTTTCCATCACCTTAATGTACTCAGGTACACACCCAGGTAATGATAAGGCCCGATTACTACCACTTTGACTCTTTTATGTGCTGCTGGAAATTTTTCTCCTGAATTTCATAGTTCAGTGCCACTCTTTGGATTTAGTACTTTGAAATTTTCTCTCTAGTTTGTTTTCTGAAATACTTTTTTTTTTACTTTCTATCCACAATAACTTCAGAAAATTGCCAGAACCTCTAATTTGTTTTCCTGAAATGCATCTCTTTTGACATTAACTCAGGTTGTATTTACTTAGCTCTTAACTTACTTGTCTCTGCTTAATAGTTTCATACACATGTTTAAGCAAGTGTCTATGGAGGGCCTGGGCAGTGTGCTATGTATTTGCTTAACATTTAATTTTCCATGTTTATTGTTTAGTTCTGGTAAACAAAGTGACAGGTTTCCTGAAAATTTAAGAGGACCACCTATTATATATAATAAGTTCTTGGAAAATTAATTTAAATCCTTTGCTCAGGACAGTGACACTGAGCTAGAGGCCAGGGACTCAAGAGTTCTTGTCCTCACTCCAGACTCCTCTGTTATTTAGTTTTATGGGTGAGTCTGTTAGCACATCAGAGCCTCATCTGTCAAATAATAATACTTGAATTTCTTATTAAAGAGTCTGTGTGGTGTCAAGTAAATCTATTATATTTTAAAAGTTTATTGTTAGGGGGCATTATTGTGATTGGTAATAATGTTGCAGATTCAAAATTTTAACTCACACTCCTCTGATGTGTAAGGAAGATGACCTGCTTTGTTTTTGTAATTGATCTAAGCTTCCTCAAGAGCCTCTGTCTTGTTGGAAAGTGATTGGAAAGTGGAGATGGCTGCAGTGACGAGCAAGGGGGGAAATAAATTCTAAACAAGGAAATCAATGACATTTCTCTTAAGCCTTAGTCTCATTGGCATGGCTCATTCTCTTTTCGAGAAAGTCTGTTTTTTATATTACCTCCACATTTCCGTTTTTCTCCAAGATGGTGTTTGGGTATGTAGGTTGGTTTAAAGATTTTTAAAAAGCAACAGCTCTGAGTTGGCAAAATAATTCCCACCTCCCCCCCACCCACCAAAATGTAATACTGAGAACCTATGAATGTACTCAGCTACAGTATAAGAGAGGCTTAAGATTGAGGATGGAATTAAGCTTGTTAATCAGGTGATTTTAAAATGGGGAGATTATTCAGGATTATCTAGGTGGACCCAATGTAATTGTAAAGGTCCCTATAAGTGAAAGAGAGTCAGGAGAGTCAGTGTCCAAGTGATACAGGGTTAAAAAAAGCCTGAAGATGGCAGGGGACCATGAGCCAAAGAATGCACGCAGTGTCTTTAAGCTGGAATAGGCAAGGAAATGGACCCTCATCTAAAGCCTCCATAGTAATGTTGCCCTGTCAATACTTTGATTTTAGCTCAGTAACACCCACTTTGGATATCCGACCTCCAAAACTATAAGATAATATATTACTATTGCTTAAGCCATTGTTTGGGGTCATTTGTTGCAGCAGCAATAGGACACTAATGCAGGTCCATGTCATATCTTCTTGATCTTTACTACTCCCTGTAGTGAAACAATCTAGTCTGACTGATGACCACTGAAGTATACACATTTTCAGGCATCATGATGGTTCTTATCACTGGAGTTTGTGGTCTTCACTGTTTGTCTCTGACACAAAGTTTCTGCACTTTTGTCTCTGTGTCCTGGTCTACTGACCATCCAAAGACTTCTACTTTGTCTTAGTCAAGCATGGCATATCTATGCTACATGCAGACTGTGGAGATCTAGGAGTGATGCTTCATACTCATCTACCTAAACACTTCTCTTGGCTGTGCTGGACCATCATCCCGCAGACTTGGGCTGTTCCAGTCTACATGGTAGTTTCTCCCCAGAGTTTCAAGTAGAAAGATAAGCAGACAGTCTTTTGGCTCTAGGTTCCCCATCAGTGTATCCGACATGCTCAGGAAGGTCAGGCACGCAATTCTGTCTGCTTCCCATATCACTTCTCCTTTCTTATTCTTATAATATTCTAAGCTTGAAGAAATGTGCTTCCCTCACCAATCTTTCTTTTTGTCATGATCTGGAGTCCCTCCATCTCTAGTTTATAGATAGCAAAATCTATGATATACTGGGCAAGCTTAAATGTCATTGTATTATAGCAGTTAAAACCATTTATATTCTTTTTTTAACGTAGCCAGATTTTCAAAATTATTGTTTTGATATGGGCTGAAGAATTTTTACTCCAGATGCCAAAACCACAATTTGACTCCCTCTTTCCCATTGCATACACGTTGCACAATTCTGATAGTTCATGAGGCAAATGCATGCCTCTAGAATATTATTGATGAGGATGGCCAAATACAAGAAAATTAAAAGGGAACAGCCGTTGGATATCATTCCCGTTACACCAAAATATGTCAGGGTTTTTGGTATGTGTATGTGATAATTATTTCAAAAGAAAATAGAGATTATATAAATGCAAGAAATAGTGTTGAGGGATATTACTTAAAATGCTTTCATATACTCAAAATATGTATTAGTTATTATGCTTGTTATTAATTTTTCATTAAATTAAACCACATGCTTCAGTTTTAAATTGGGAAATTCAAGAAAGCTTATTAAATTTGGGCTCTAAATATGGTATTTATTATACCAAACCAGTGATAGACACATTCTTTAGGATTCTTGATTAAATTGGTTTTTTGGAGTAATGGGATTAGTACAGACCATAAGAAATCACTTAATACATTTCCTTGAATCCCTGAAATACCATTTATAAACATGCTCAAAAAGGTTGCCCTCAATCCTATAGACATCACCATCATGCCCTCGATGTTAGGAAGGTATTTCTAAGTAAACGAAAGCTTGCTCTCTTCTGTCACTTGTATTTCTCCTATTATATAGTTATTGATAATTGAAGATCATTTTATCTCTGCTTCTTCTCCTCTCTAGTTTCTTCTTCTGTAGAAGAAATATTTTTTTTCTTGAAAGGTGAGTCAAATACATCTAATTTTGCAGAAAGACTATATGATAACAATCATGATTATTCAATCTCAATAATATTAAATGGTCCTTTCACGGACAGTCATTACTAGGTTACCTAAGGTACCAGAAGCAAAATATAGCAGAATTATTGGCCAATTTCAGAATGGTCCTGACTTCTGCTCTACATAGTCTCCATGAATTATATTACAAAAACCTATGGCTTTTGTTATTAATTTCCATGTCCCTATTTCTAGATGTTTTCTTTCTCTCAACCTCCAGACCCATATTTAAGTGCCTGTGAGATATCTCCACCTATCTTACTTCAAATTTGATATGTCCCAATCTGCACTAATATTTTCCCTCATTTTACCTCTCAAATTTGCTCCTTTCACTCTTGTTTTTGATATCTTAGCTAATGGTTGCTATCCCACTAGCCATTCAAAGTAGAAACCTCAGTGATCTATATGGTGGCATCCCTGGATCTGTGCTAAGGCTCCAGAGACAGGAGAAAGTCCAAGATCAGAAAAATTAACTCACAGCAGCCTGCCCGGTGAATGCAGACACCTGAGTAAAATCCTGGTAAACCAAGCATCCCCCACTACCCCGCCCCCCAGGGACCATGTAGATCTGAGAGCTAAATAACTGCTGTTCTTGAAAACCACTAAGATTTGAGTGTTTGCAATACAGCAGTAGATAACAATACAACTGTTTTGCTCTTCTCTCTTCTTTACTCTCCATATCCAATAGGTTACCAGATCCTCCTTGTTTAACCTCTGCTGGTTATTTGAATCTGTACTCTTTTCCCTACTCCTATTGCCATGGTCTTAATTCAAAATATCGTGTAACAATTATTGATACCTCTACTTGTGGTATTTCCACCTCTGCTAAATCTGCTACAGTAATCTAAGTGGCAACATAATGTGGTGGTTAGTTACATTCTCAAATTCTGGATTTGAATACGAGCTCTGCTACTCAGTAGCTCAGTAAATTGGGGCAAGTCAGGTTACTCCTCTTGCCTCAGTCCCCAGTTTTTTAATCTGTGAAATTGGTATAAAGATAGTACCTGCCTCATAGAGTAGTCATTAATATTTTCTGAGTTAGAACAATTCTGCCAATAATAATAGGCACTCAGTGAACATTATTATTAAACATTCATTGATCATGTTGTTGAGAATACGTGTATTTCATGGAATACAGTTTGAATAAATTGTTCCCCCAAAGAATTCCATAACCAAATAAGTTTACAAACCATTGCTAAAATACCACTTCTTGAGGAAAGTTGTAATGCTGAACTATCTACTTCTGGTTGGTGTTTGAAAAACAGGAAACTGGATTCAAATGCTGCTCCTGGAAAGAATTGATCCTGCTGGAATGAAAAACCAAGCATGACAGGAATAGAAAAAAAGCAGGGAGAAAGCAGAAAGACAATAGGAAGGAGCAATCCCTTATTTCTTCTCTCCCCTTGCATTTTTCCTCTAGCACTTTTCCTCTAGCACATCCTAACGGGGAGCCAGCTTAGGGAGGAGGAAGATATTTTATAGAGCCTCTATGCTTGTATCTCAAAGCAGAGTATAGAATGGCTGGTTTAGAGTTGAGAGACAACAGATAAATAATTTACATATAGTCTAAAGAATGTATCTCAATTATGATCACCTTTAATCATAAGTATGAAACTGAGAAAATATATAAATATATAAAAAACATTATTTAAAAGTGCTAAAAGATAAATATTGAGATATTGACATAGAAGCCACAAAAAGTTTTGAAAAAATTTCCTTATCCAGTGATGAATACTGAATATATTCAGTTTCAGCAATTGAATATTCCTGTTAAAGCACTTAAAACTATTTCCAGTAGATCAATAATCAGAATTTCAGAAAATTAATTATGCAACAAAATGTTTTAGGAAATTGATTTTTGTGAGTTGACCTAGTGTTCAATAAATGTTCACCATCATCATCATTTTTATGACCATCATCACCATAATTATCTATAGAAGAAGTCCCAGTAAATTGAGATGCTATAGATACATATAATGTTGATTTTGCCAATCTTCCATATTCTTTCCTTTTTTCATGCTTTTGGCTCTACTAAAAGGGACTGCTTAACTTTCTTAGCAAACAGTGACTAATCCAAAAATTCTGTTTATGTCACTTTATTTATAAAGATTTCCCTGAAACACTTTGAAAAAGTTAGTATTTCTTCTTCTGAATTCCCACTCTGTACATGCTTCTATGACTTCACTTACAGCATGGTGCTAGAGCTTTGTGGTTTTGTGTTTCTTTCTTCCTTTTTAAATTGCTGGGTTCTTAACAATTAAAAACAACAATGTCTTGTTTTTCCTTTTGTTTCCTGGCAGAAGCATAATAACGGGCATAGTAGAAACTCAATAAATGTTAGTCAAAAAAAGACTAGGGGTTGGGCTTCCCTGGTGGCGCAGGGGTTGCGCGTCCGCCTGCCGATGCAGGGGAACCGGGTTCGCGCCCCGGTCTGGGAGGATCCCACGTGCCGCGGAGCGGCTGGGCCCGTGAGCCATGGCCACTGGGCCTGCGCGTCCGGAGCCTGTGCTCCGCAACGGGAGATGCCACAACAGAGGGAGGCCTGCATACAAAAAAAAAAAAAAAAAAAAGACTAAGGGGCTTCCCTGGTGGTACTGGGAATCTGCCTGCCAATGCAGGGGACATGGGTTCAAGCCCTTGTCTGGAAGATCCCACACGCCGCGGAGCAACTAAGCCCATGTGCCACAACTACTGAGCCTGCACTCTAGAGCCCGTGAGCCACAACTTCTGAAGCCTGCGTGCCACAACTACTGAAGCCTGTGCGCCTAGGGCCTGTGCTCCACAACAAGAAAAGCCATTGCAATGAGAAGGCCACGCACCGCAATGAAGAGTGGTCCCCTCTCGCTGCAACTAGAGAAAGCCTGCGTGGAGCAATGAAGACCCAACGCAGCCAATAAATAAATAAATAATCTATCAAAAAAAAGGCTAGAGCATTCTTTAAAAGTTATGCAACGGGGAGGAGGAAGGATAAGCTGGGATGAAGTGAGAGAGTGACATAGACTTATATACAGTACCAAACGTAAAATAGATAGCTAGTGGGAAGAACCTTCATAGCACAGGGAGATCAGCTCGTGCTCTTTGTGACCACCTAGAGGGGTGGGATAGGGAGGGTGGGAGGGAGGCGCAAGAGGGAGGGGATATGGGGATATATGTATATGTATAGCTGATTCACTTTGTTATACAGCAGAAACTAACACACCATTGTAAAGCAATTATACTCCAATAAAGATGTTAAATAAAAATAAGAAAAAAAATTATGCAAATAGTTGTCATGATATAGTGTGCATTTTCAATCTAACACGGGGGTTCACAAATTATGACCCTCACATGAGCTGAATCCAAGTGCCCCAGGCTTTTGTAAATAAAATTTCATTAAAACATAGCCATGTTCATTTATGTATTGTCCATGGTGACTTTCAAGCTAAAATGGCTGAATTTAGAAGCAACAGAAGTTTTTATGGCCCACAAAGCCCAAACTATTTATTAATCTGCCTATTGCTGTGTAGGGAAGAAAAACTTGCCACCCCCAAATGTCTCTTTGGCATGGTGATTAACTTAGCCTGATTATTTTTAAGAAACAGAAGACTCCAGAAGCCTTTCTTTTTGCCTCCTCCTTAGCTGCCTAAAGAATGTAGAGAGAGGGCCTATTGCAGGAATGGAGCTATCACCGTAGATTAATATGAGCCTGGTGTGGTAGACAGGGAGGAACCTAGCAAAATCTGTTTGTCAAAATTACTCTCTGTGTCTCTTGTCTCTGCCTGTCCAGCAGACATTTGTTATCAAACATTTGCTTTTCCATCTTCATGTGAATTGTTTTCCTCCCCTTTGAAGTCCCAAACCACTGCTCATAACATCCTCTTATGTCTTTAGCTGAAAATGGTATATAAGGTGAGGGTTTCCACCTTTTTGGCGAGGTACTTAGTTTTCCTGGGTCTCTCTCATGTATACATGTTATCAAACTTTTGTTTGATTTTTTTCCTGTTAATCTGTCTTAAGTCAATTTAATTCTTAGATCAGCCAGAAGAACCTAGAGGGTAGAGGAAAATTTCTTCCTCCCTGACAGCAGGAAAAGTTTGCCTCCACAGATCTTTAATTACAAAGGCTTTATTAATATTAGATTCCACTCCCCGCCAACCTTACCAGACTGAAACTTGCTGGGAAATAGTAATTCTGGGAAATCAAGATTGACTCTTTGAAAGCTGATCATCATTAGATGAATATTAGATGTGAATTCCCACAATTTCACAGACTTTCTCCTTCATTAATTTGCACTGCTTCTACTTATATTTTTCTTTTCACAAATCTTTCTACCCATAATGAAGTGCTTTTATTTTTATTTAATATGCAATTAATATGACCCAATTCTCTAGATCATAGGTTATTATTATTATTCAAATCAAAACTAATTTAGCCCTCCTTTGTCCTTTTCTCCTCCAGTGGGTCAGCTGTAATAATCTCAGAGCTCCAGGATATTTGCCGACATCATTATATCATCACTCAGCCTCATGAATGGAGCTAGAAGATGCTACAAGCACTGCCAGAAGTTGGTAGGATCAGCCACCACCCTGGTAAGTTCCCCAGATGATGTAAGCAGCAGTTATCTGGCCAATCCAAAGTGATGCTGTACTCACTACTGTCATCATAATTGCCACTGGAGTGTGAAGCCAGTGAAAATAACCTGAGAATTAGCCCTATGTGTACAGTAAGTCATACCTTGCCTTTACCTCCATAATTTTGTCCACCTTCCTAATGGTGAGGACTCCTCATTTGAGCTCTATGACACAATAGTCTTATCTGAAACACTTGTTTGGTCCAAAGTGTTGGCCTTGGTGCCAAGGACTCATTACAGAGAAAACACTAGAGAACGTGCATTTGTCATCAAATGAGCATGGTCCAGTTCTGTTTCATGCACTTCTTCAATGATGATGTCATTGCCACCATGCTGGGCAGGCCTTATGTTTTAACTATGGGCAGTGAAGGAAGAGAGGGCCTGTCCTTCAGCTCTTTCCAGCCAAGGCAGGCCTGGATTCAGAAGCTCATGGCTCTTATTTACAGTCACTCACGGTGTCTTTGCCTCAGCAAACTCACAACACTATGATGGCCATGTCAGTAAAGGTGTGCAGATATAGCCATCCTCTTGCCCATTTAGCCATCCATCTGCCCTCATAAAAATTTGGTCTTTGATGGTTGCAAATCTATGCTCTATACTTCCCCCATGGACTTGTCTTTTGGGTTTTTTGGGTTTCAGTTTCTTCCAGATAACCTTTTTCAGGACCAGTCTCAATCCATAAGAAGTATTCTAATAACCCTAACTCCCCAAAGCAAGGAATTTTCTTTTCCTTTCTTTTTTTTAAAGATTTCTCTTTATCCCTTTTACATGTTTGCTTACTATCTTTTCAACAGCTTTAGAGTCTTGCATATCATTTGGTAAAAGATGGGTCTCCCACTGTTAAGCCAAAACACTGTTTTATTATAATCTTTTTCTGGAACAAGGATACTACTTTTATATGCTGGAACCAATGGAGTGATTTCTCCTCAAACAAGAGAAACTGCCCTGAACTAACTTGTTCTCTTGATCTCTTGGCACGGGAGGAAATAGAAATTTAAAATGGCAACTCTCAGACATATATACACTACTCTGTATAAAATAGATAACTAATGAGAGCCTACTGTATAGCACAGGGAACTCTACTCAATGACCTGTGGTGACCTAAATGGGAAGAAATCTAAAAAAGAGTGGATACATGTATAAGTAAAACTGATTCACTTTGCTGTACAGCAGAAACTAGCACAACGTTTTAAAGCAGCTATACTCCAATAAATAAATAAATAGATAAATAAACAAAATGGCAACTCTCTGTAACAACAATCACAAAAATACAGATCATCCTCAACTTACATGGGGTTATGTCCCTATAAACCCATTGTAAGTTGAAAATATCCTAAGTCAAAAATGCATTTAATACACCTAACCTACTGAACATTGCAGCTTAGCTTAGCTTAGCTTACCTTAAACATGCTCAGAATACTTGCATTAGCCTACAATTAGGCAAAATCATCTAACGCAAAGCCTGTTTTATAATAAAGTGTTGAATAGCTCATGTAATTTATTGAATACTATACTGAAAGTGAAAAACAGAATGGTTGTATGGCTACAGAATAGTTGTAAGTGTATTGGTTGTTTATCCTCATGATCACCTGGCTGACTGGGAGTTGTGGCTTGCCGACCAGCATCAAGAGAGAATATTGTATTGCATATTGCTAGCCCAGGAAAAGATCAAAATTCAAGCTGTGGTTTCTACTGAATGCATATTTTTTTCACACCATCTTAAAGTTGAAAAATCATAAGTCAAATCATCAGAAGTTGGGGACCATCTATGTATACGCTCTGCCATTTCAGAAACACTGCTATATAAAGAAACTGAAACAAAATTCAGCAAAATATATGTGCCAAAGATTATATGAAATATCCCTCTCTAAACAAACATATTTAGAATTAATTCACTGTATTTGGACAAATGTTTAGTAATTGGTTTTCAGCAACCAGTTGTTCTAATCCAATTCTATGGGCTTTGGCTTCTTTTAGTCACCAATCTTTGGGATTCTTTTTTAGTTTCTTCCTTTACTCCTATCTGGGATTTGTTGGATTATTTTTACAATTATTTCTATAAGTTCTGGACTTAGCTTGATGTTATAAATACATGATTTTTAATCTAATTTTTATATTAAAAAGGTACTTGAAAAGTGTCTTAATGAATTTAGAATTTTGAACTGACTACTTGTCCTCATCATTAATTGGTTTGTTTTAGGCTCAAAGAGAATTCCTTGGGAATTGGGAAAAGAAAATCTAAATGGCAGTGTGCCTGCTCTGTCTGGTACAATCTGCTGGCAGGAATTGTTTGGAGGAGTAAAGAGCTGTTGCTGCCTAGAAACAGATTAAAACTGCTCTATAAAAAGAATTCAGGTTTTGTGTTTTCCAACACATTTTTCTCCCTACACTATCTCTTAAAAATGAAGCACTTTCTATTATCCAAGGAACTCACCTTTTTTTTTTTTTTAATTTTTTTTGGAGTAGAGTTGATTTACAATTTTGTGTTAGTTTCAGGTGTACAGCAGAGTGAATCAGTTATTCATATGCATATATCCACTCTTTTTTAGATTCTTTTTTTAAAATTTTTAAATGTTTATTTATTGAATGACAGCTGATTTTATTACATTGATGGGCCTCTAAAATAATTCCATTAAACAGCGATGCAAAATTGTGGGAACATTAGGATAACAGATACACTAAAGGAAAATTTAATCTTCATATTGATAATCTGAACATTAAAATAACATTAGCAGAATAATTATTTTGGTATCAATACATATTCACAAATTTTATCAGTTATTTAGCATACTTGATTTTAATATTAGGTCACTGATATTTTTCTGTACAATGTATTTTTAATATGGTCTTATTTTTTGTAATATGTTCAAAAAATTAACTGTAGTACTACAAAGTTGCATTTTATGGTTAATAAATTTGAAGTTGTTGACGTTCTTAATTGACTATTCTCTATAACCTTAGATCCTTTTCCCATATAGTCCATTACAGAGTATTGAGTAGAGTTCCCTGTGCTATACAGTAGGTCTTTATTAGTTATCTATTTTATATATAGTAGTATGCATATGTCACCTTTTAAAAATCCATGTAGAAATGCTTTATGATGCATTAGCCTCTTCTCCAGGATCTTGGGCTTTTGCTAGTAGTCTGAGCCATGTGTGTTAAGATTAGTTTTTCTTTGTCCTTTCATTTTTTGATATTCTTTTTATTTAGTCTTAAAGGCTTGAGAGATAGGTCATCAATCTATATTATCTGACAAATCACACAATTTTGGATTTCAGTTTTTCTTATCATGTGAATAAAGGAATTTTGTGGCCAATAATTACTTATACCATTGATTGCCCAATAAAGTCCAGTGTACGTCTAAAATTATATGATTCTATGAGAATTAAAAGATATTGGAACTTCTTACTCATCACTCAAGAAACTAAAGTGGTAGGCTACCTAAAACATATGTAGCAGAAATGACAACTCCTAGAGAATTTAACCTTACCACTGCTTTGGAAGAAATTCATAACAGCACAGGTAAAATGCAAATAATCACTGGGCAAGAAAGCAGATCTGAACAGATGCTGTATAAATATAATCAAGCTCCAAGGGAATGAAACAGGGAAAACTTGTGAAGCAAACAAACCTGTAAGGTCCAAAACTTTGAAAAAAATACATTAAATAGTAAAGTTAAGGAAAACTAGTAGCGAATATGTGCCTGGCACAGGAAGCATCACATAAATATTAGGAGATAACAACAAATGTGTTGATGAAATACTAGCCCAGGAACATGGTAGACCCATACTCCCTCTTAATCACTAATTGTCACCCGACCTCTACTCTGCATCTCATTTTAGCTTTCACATAATAGAAAGGAATGAACTATGCCATGAACTGTGCTTGATGCTTTCATATATAATTTGATTAAATTTTCAGACTAACCATAGAATAAGGCTGAAATTATTTCCATTTTATAGAAAAGAAAATCTGAGGCTCACTAAAAGCTTAAGAAACACAGGGGTGTTATACAACTAACAAGAAACAGGTTAAGAATTTGAATCCAAGTGTGTCTGATGTCTAAATTTATTTTTCCTCAATAATTTTAACACTAATGAAGATATTTAACTGTGTTCAGGTTAAATTGCATTTTCCAAATTAGTGAAATATAATTTTTTAATTCTGAGATCCACATTTCTTTTTCACATTTTAACACAAATCATGATCTTTCTTGACAATTAATGGCATGTCGTAGTTTAATTAGAAATAACTTTAAATTTCTTAGTGGTACATATGGCAATTTAAAAAAAATTCATAATACAATTTCAGATGTATTGAGGTACCATAATTTCTTCCTTAGGATTGGTTCAAATGAAATAAACAGCAGCATTATTTTCTTAAATGTGGCAAACTGAAAAGTTAAGGCACATGCTTCTGTGTTCACAGAAAAATAAGGAGTACAGAATCTATGACCCTGTTCTCCATTGTCTGATATTTATCAGCAACAGCAAATAAACAGGGAGCCTAACCCAAGGAAAACAAGGGCTTCTTAGGTCAAATTATTTAGGTTTAAGTTTCATACTAAATTATGACCCTGCATCAAAATCTTTTGATTTTAAGTGAGGCGAAAATATTAATGAAGTCTTTTAAGCTTTGCCCTGTGAAATTTGAGAATGACTCAAATGACTACTTACCTTAAACAAAAATTGAAAGAATATACATAAAATTATAATTTTCTTTAATAAACGTTACTTTTATACTCACATAAAAATATTGCATTTAAATTCAGGATAATATGGGTTATGGTTGACCTTACAAGTCAACTGAATTGTCTGTCCTACCTAACCCTGCTGGGTCCACTCTAGCACTCAGTAAATATCATGCTGACATTTCAAAAAAGAAATTTCAAAGACTCAGGTTTTCCCCTAGGTAGGTAGAGGGATAGAAGTATACTATATAGAGAGCTTTGTCCTAAACACCACTAACTTTATACTAATGATGAAAAAATAATGAAACCAACACTGTAATGTATTGCGTACTTTCTGTGTGCATTGCACTGTACTAAGATGTTACCCTTGCTAAATCCTCTCAAAAATCCTGAGCAATCATTGTTATCTCCATTTTACAATAGAGAGAACTCCGCTTAGAGACTTTAAGATAAATTGCCAAGATTCCTTCAACCCTAATCCACTCAACAATGATTTATTGAGTACACATGGAGAGCCAGGCACTGTGATGAGCACTTCATATCCAATGGTAAAGCAATTAGATGTAAGTCCTCTCCTCATGGAGCATACATGGCATGTGTCTTATAGACAGGAGTATAGCCATGTATATCTCACAGCATTTTCTGTGCCTAAAGAATAACCACTATTTGGGCATGCTGTTCTTACATTGGAAGCAAAGAGAGTGACCAGCAGAAACATGTGATACTATTGCTGGCTCTAACTGGAACCAGCATATGGCCCTTTCTCACATGTCTAAACTCAAAGGCAACAGGGCAAAGTGGCATACTTCAGCCACAGTGAGCCAGAGCAAGGTTGGGGAAGGAAGAAAGAACTGTGAAGAAATAATACAGTCTATCACAGGCAATTTAATCACTAAAGGCATTTCACTAATATCTCTTTGATATTGCTTAGAAGCCAATAAAATCTTGTCAATTCAGTTTTCTCCAAAATTACACAATTTACTAAGCCAAGAAATGATACCTTATATTTTATTTTCCATCTCAAATTTTACTTGTTTTTAATGGCCCTGTGCCCCCAAAGTGGAATCAATTTAGTAAAATCCATAAATTACCAAATATATATAATACAGCATTGCAGCATCTAAAACGTCAATACTACAAATCTGTTTCTTTCATGCCTTATTCCACCACAGATAAATTGTATTTTCAAACAAAATGTCCTTTCCCTCCCTTGTTCCCAATGAGTATGTGAATTTCTAATATTTACATACAGACACTTGTGGAAGATAAGGTGTTTCAGATTATCAGAGGCTGGAAAGCTAAAATTTTCTGTTTCTCAGGTTCCCTTGTGCCACAGTTTTGGCCAGTTAAATGTAAGTGATGTCTGCTGGAAGGAGCTTCCATGAAAGATTTTAAAAAAGGAAAACTCAGCTTATATAGCCTCTTTGGCCCATATTCCTGCCTGTGATACAGTGTAATGCCTAAAGCTAAAGGATGATCAAGCAGGATGACAGAAGGGTCTTGTTCGTGATGACATCAAAAAACCATCACACCAGTCAATAACTGCTATCTCAAGATTTTATTTTGGATATCTCCTTCCATTCTTTAGTTAAACCTGGAGAGGGAAAGTATTATCAGTGCCCAGAGAGAGTCAGGTTTCTTCAGAAGTTCCAAGTGAGGAATCTTTCTACTGCATCTTATATTGCTACTTCAGCACCTCCAAGAACCCTGCCCCACTTTTCTGTAATTCTAAGTGAATATAAGGACTTACAAGAAATCCAAAGTTCTAGCTGCACAACAGAGAAATTTGGAATTACAACTAAACCCTCAACCATACATGAGCGCTGCAACAGATTCCAAACACCTTAACCCTTTTTGGGGTTTGCCTAGGCAAAAGAAAACCTTTGCTGCTATATTAATTATGACTCTGGTTGCTAATATGTTATTTCCTATTCTCCCCCATCTTGGTGCATGTGGCCAGACTATACTCCCTGGCTTGTGGTTGGCTGGGTCATATTACCAGTTCTGGACAAAGAATTGGGAATGGAAATGATGTGTGTCACTTTCTGGCTTGGGTTGAAGGCATTTAATTACTACTGTGAGACCCTCTAAAGCTCTCTCTCTCCCCTCTGGCATGACAACTGGCTATATTATTTACTTGAGCTCCCAAATAGCTAGAGTTTTCCCTGCCAATCTCTGAGTGTCATATAATATAAGAGAGAAATAAATCCTTTTTTAAAAAAAGTCATTACAGTTGGGAGTTGTTTGTTACTAGACTATGATGTAGTCTATTTGGAATGAGTCAAGCCCAATCAAGGGAGCTTCAGCACAATAGAATATAGATTAGCTCATGGATGCCACAGAGGCTTAAATAGTCAGACCATAGGAAGGGCAGTAATGCATCTAGGCCTCAGGAAGAGTCAGAACCAGGAATTGAATGCTGCAGAACTCTCTCTCTTTTCCCCTTGATTCTACTTTTCTTGGTCTACTTAGTGTTATTTTCTCTCATTGCAAACTTGCCCTCTTCACATGAAGAGAAATATGACCTTTGGCAGGCTCTGAGTTTTATAATTCACAGCTTCAGTGAACAGGGGAAAAATGACTGACATTCTCTGGTCTGAAATTTAAAAATCTTAGGAAATGTATCCAATTTAATTAGCTATGTTCAGGGAAATGGAGTCATAGAGGAACATGACGCTGAACTGTGTGAGTGAAGTAGAGGAGAAAATATTCCCAGGATAAGAGAGGAGTGTCATATGAGTAGCTCATAAATACTAAAGTGTAGAATATATATATGTATATGTATATACATATATACACATATATAGTGAAATAAATTTGTTCAGTAAGAATTTGTAGTATACTTCCATTAGACTATATAAAGTTGTCAGATTATTTAATGTGGAATATGATATATCAAATAAAGAATGAACAATAGAAATTAAAGATAAATGAATTGTACTAGAGTTTTGTACTAGTAGGTAAGATTGAAAATTTGTATACGACTTGTAAAATACATGAAACACATTAGTTACATATTTACTAATATATGCTTAACTCTGTGCTAGAATCTATTATTTATTAATATATATTTAGTTCAGTCTGTGCTAGAGCTTGTCATACTGCACTGTAAATGATTGTTTCTACTTGCTTGTTTCCTTGAGGCTATGTGGTTGTTAAATGTGACAATTCTTCCTATTTCTTACTATATTTTGATGTATAAATTAAGAACTTGGAAAAAAGTCTTACTATAGGAATATTTTAATTTTCCCTATCAGTCAGGAAATACCCAGTTTCAAAGGTGAAACTATGTTCATATTGCAGATAGTTTTTTTTTTCCTGAGTTTAAGATTCTTAATGAATCTAAGGTGGCTGCCAAGATCGACATTTTGTCTTTTCCTGAAACTTAGCTGTTAGTGCATACAAAACCACATAAAAACTCTTTTAAATTTAGGCAGAATTATAGGAGCAAAATCAAGTTTTAATTAGTGCTGCTAATGGAAAGCAGGAAGAAACACAGATAATCTTTAAAAATTATAATAACTTGGCTTGGGAATTCATGCATCAACCACACATATGGAATTTTTTAAGATTAAATCTGGTTGCAAGTGACAGAAAAACCCAAATAACAGTGACTTAAGTAAGATAAAAGTTAATTTTTCTCTTATAACACAGTCTGGAGGTAGATGGTCCAAAGACAGATGGTATGTCCCTCCGTGGTATCAGGCATCCAGGCTCTTTTTTAGTCTGTTTTGCCTAGCCTCCATTCCTAAGTTCATTGCATCATCCAAGGTGGCCATACTTGGTCAAGCCATTCATTTGCATTTTACCAAGCAGGAAGAAGGAAAAAAGAAGGATAAGGGCACACTTTCTCCTTTTAAGAACACTGTCTGCAAGTTGCACACACAGTTTTCATTTATGATGTCATTGGTGAGCACTTAGTTTAGCCAAACTCCAAGGAAAAGAGTCTAGGAAATGTGTAATTTGTCCCAGATGTTCATTCACCCAACTAAAAATCAAGGGCTCTATCACATAGAAGAGAAAATGAAAAAGGATTTTGAGGCGACTAGCAATCTCTGCACACCTGGTATACCCAAACTGACAAATGGACTTCTGCCTGTCCTCACAATATGCTCACATCTACTCTACCCATATTTCAGGTTTACTCTGGCCTGACCCCATAATGAACTCACACCTAGTGTACCTATGGTTACAACTTGACTCCTGCTTGTATCTGTGATGGACTTTGACTCTGCACCAGTGATATTACATCACATTCCTTCAAAGTTGGGGCTGAGGGCAAATGTTCTTTCAGGGGCATTCCCATTTTGGTAAAAACCAAGTTTACTGTGCTCTGGTAAACAGGGTCACTGTGGACAGTTGTACAGGTTGTGCATGCAGCTTGGAGACATTGAGGGGCTAAAATCCCAGTTGAAGAAGTACATTTGTGTAATTCAAATGCTCAGAAAAGTCAATCTGATTATAATTTTTATTTAAATTCTCCACCCAAATGGAATGTCTCTTCCTAATTTGTACAATTGGACTAAATGTACTGGTTGTAGTTTTAGTTAGGTTAGTTTAGTTTAGTAGTTATATACATATTATAAACCAGAATGACTTCCCAAAGTCTGGATTTGGGAACATTAACTCCTCAAGAAATATTAAGAGATGGTCAGTTGAGAAAATGTGTTTCTTAGTATATAGGTCAAACAAGGTTAAGACTTTTCTTTGCTACCAGCAAGACTTTATTAAGAACCTTTATTATGCTAATCCTTGTTTGGAAATCCCCACAAAAGGGACTCTTGTATGCATTGATTGACAAGACAATTATTTTCTTGCAACATATCTTACAGGACGATGTAGTAACATATGGATTTAGTGCAGTGTGAAACTTGTCTAAAGAGAAAATATGCTCCTCATCCCCACTCCCAAATTCACTTAATTCAGATTCTTCAGATGAAGGTCCTGACAGCCTGTATTTTTAGCATGTGACCCAGACCACTCTTATCATTAAGCAATTTTGGAAACATTGATTTATAGAAATTTTTTTTCACTAGGAGTACACAAAAATCACCTGGGAAACTTTTCAAATACACATTTACTTGGTCCTTCCCAAATTTATGAATCAGAGGGAAGTGTGTTTTCTCTACAGCCATTTCTTACATTAACTCTCAGTTAAGAACCGTTGTTTTACACTTAACTTTCTTATCCTTCATAAGTTGCTATTCAGTTATACACCAAGGAATGTCCACATAGACGTTTTCTATCTTGGGCCCATTCCTTACCATTTATCAGGTTCTCCTTGGTATTAACTATTTTTTTCACAGCAAATGAGAAGAGCACTCCAAGCCGTGCTTTATTTCAGGGTAGGATTGATAATAGGAAAAGAAAAGGCCTTGGCTATGGTGTATAACCAGCTAGCAGATAAAATATTTGAGAGTAATGAAAAGCTGATTGCTTAAGTATGAGACATTTTTATAGCTCATGTGCTTTTAAATGTATACAGTTGGCATGAACAGGGTGGCCAATTTTTAAAAAGAGCAACTGATTCAAGTAGATTCCCTGGTGTAAAATGCTGTTTGTGTGATCTGTTTTCCAGATGTTTCCATGGCAAATGTTTTCTTAATGTGAAACCTAACCATTAAAAGCACCTGGGTAGTGTGCAGCTCGTCCAGACACAAATCATCATCATTTCTTTTCTTTTTTTTTTAATTCAGAGACTTATAGGGAGGAAACTAGTTATTTTGAACACAAGGAAGGATGAGCATATTTCATATTCATCTGGAAATATAGTGACAAAAATGTTTATTTAAACATCAGTCTTAATATATAAAGAGTTTCATTCATGTCTGCAAACAACACAAGGGTATATACTTTCTACAAGGTCTGCAGAACTGCTTGGCAGCTATATTTGAAGCATTTATTTTTAAATGTTAATTTTTTCTTTATGAATTCTGACTGAACACAGGGCTAAAGACAATGTAGTGTGACAGTCAACCACTGAGGTTTCTGAGTGGGGCAATCTGGGTTTGCATCCTTCTCCACCACTTACCAGCTATATAAATCTAGGCATTTTACTTCACCTTTTTTATAATATAATAATAATTCCTTTATTATCCTTATGTAAAATAAGGATTATAATAGTACTTACCTTGGAAGATTGTTATGAAGATTAACTGTGTTTACAGATATAAATACTTGTGAGGGAGGAAAAATAATTTTCTCTCTACTTTTCTAGGTTCTTAGCTAAGACATCCATGTAACAAAAGACAGATTAACAGGATAAAAACAAACAAAAGTTTAATAGCATGTATGCCTCCTGTATACATGAGAGATACCCAGGAAAACTGAATGACTTCTCCAAATGGCCCAAGCTGCCATTTAAAATAACATCTCTAGAAAGACAAAGGAAGGTGTTGATTGGGGAGAGACCAGTTATGGAAGGGTACCAGGAAAAGCACTGTAAGCAAGAGTAAGGTTGTGCAGATTTATGTCATTGCCTTCTCCATGGATAAGAGTTTCTAGAGATTTAGTATCATCCTTCTCTTGGTACAAAGAGGGAAGCGCCTTTAAAAATGGAGATTTCCCTTATAAATGCAAATTTCTCTTACAAAAGTGTAATTTGTACTTCGTTTTCAAGAGCTTTTTCTATGTTTGATGTTCTTAAAAATAATCAGCCTAAAAGAATTCCTATGCCAAAGAGGCATATTTGGAGGTGACAAATTTCTGCTTCCCTTCACACTTAAGACATTTTTTTGGCCCATAGTAAATGTTCAGTTATGATTAGGGTCAATAAAGTAGATGTCAAAATTGAATATTTTCTTAAAGATTAAAAGAAAGAAAGCTCCAGTGTCCTTGAGCTTCACATTTTACTTTGGTAGAGGATAAAAAATATGGTTCACAAAGGTTTCCTTGGACAAAAGTAGTAGCTAGGAAACAGAATGATAAGTCATAAACTTCCATTTTTCTTAAATGTGCTACTTGATTCATTAATGGAAATACTTGTCTCCTTAATTTAGTGTAATATATTAGAGGAAAAATAGCTAATATTTGTTATATAGTTTAATCGCAAATGTCATCAGAGAGATTGGACACTAGGAATTTCATTGGGCCAAGAAGTGACAGAAATACAAAGAAGAAACACATGGGGAAGATTTGTGGGTAGAGAAATAAAGCGAAAAGGGAAGATGAGTAAAAGAAGTAGGAGAAAAGTTTGCAGAGCTGTTGGCAGAGAAAGAAGTATGCTGCCAATTGGGTAATACTCTGAGCCAGCTGTACCCAATGCCATAGATATATATTTTTTAATAGAATAGGGCTTCCCTGGTGGCACAGAGGTTAAGAGTCCTCCTGCCGATGCAGGGGACACGGGTTCGTGCCCCGGCCCAGGAAGATCCCACATGCCGCGGAGCGGCTGGGCCCGTGAGCCATGGCCGCTGAGCCTGCGCGTCCGGAGCCTGTGCTCCGCAATGGGAGAGGCCACAACAGTGAGAGGCCCGCGTACCAACAACAACAACAACAAAAAAAAAAAAAAAAAAAAAAAAAAATATATATATATATATATAATAGGAACTTTCTCTCAATTATCAGCTAGTCATTAACATGATATTTCCTTTAAGAAAAAGGTACCATATTTCAAATCCTTGTTCATTTGCAACTCCAGATGGGCAAATCTTTCTAAAAGACATTTAAATAAGCATTAATAGCTGGTGAAAGCTCTGTGGGTATCTCAAATTTGGAGCTAAAAGTTATTTTTCTTAAAAGAAGGCAAGTCTCTCTGTTAGTTGTCATTCCGTCAAATTAAAGGAAAGAGGTTGGAAAGACAAGGTACACATTGAATTTCTCCCACCCACCTTTGCTTCTTCTTCGAATAAACCTTTAGTTCATGGTAGCTATGGATTTCTTTACTGGTTTTATTTTCAACATGAAATGAACATTCACACTTTCTCTTAAGGCATTTTCTTCAAAAGAGAAATATTCTTTCTGTTCAATGTGTAAAAGAAAAAAAATGCATGTAAAGATTTTTACAAATGATTATTAATGCTTTGAAGTTTAAATATTCAAATCAACCCTTGATGAAATTTAAATTGCAGGAAGCCTCCTAATAATACTGTGAAAGTGAAAAAGCTAATTTATATTAATATTTAATTGCTATTAAAATCAAGGTTCCCTATAAAGCATACTCCTATCTTAAATATATTCAAGAAATATTTAAAATAGCAGATCTATAGTATAGATACTATACTATAGTATCTTGAAGAGACAAAATCTTAAATATTGTGAAAAAACAAAATTCAACTGAGTAATTTAAAGATCAAATTGGCTTTATTCAATAATTCATGAATCAGGTTACATTCCTAAGAGGGGCTGAAGCTACATTTAAGTTAGGTACTAAGTCTTGGTTTGGTGATGTGGACCTAGCACACATGACTCCATTTTGGGCCTGTTATTTCTTTTTAACAATTTCCCTTCTTGATCAGACTCTTAGCTTAACTGACATCTGTGATCCAAATTTAAGGCATTAGCGCCACTCTCAGCTACCACTCTGTAGTTCTTGCAGCTTTTACTGATCCTCTGTGAAACATTCACAGGTCGTGACGTTTTTTTGCTGAATCTCTGTAATATTCACAGGTCATGACATCAAGTTCACAGTCGTTTTAGCAGGTCATTTTCTTTGTTCCTTCTTTGACATTTCAGTCTTAGGGAGATGATTTGCTTGGTGGTTAGCAGCTGTGAACCTGCATTTAAAGCTTTTGAGAGAATGCAACATACCAGGGAGACTACTATGATTATTATAAGTAGGATAATTCCAGATGCTTGGAGTGTACTTCAGAGCCATGGTCCCCAAGACCCAAATCAGTCAAAAATAAGTCAAAGAAAGATCCTGTTGAAAGAGTCACCTTCTTAAGTGGCTTGTTCAGCGATCTTATGCATCTGAGTTTCAACTTCCTTAGAAGTGTTAATCCAGGTGCAGCAGGTAGCCGTGGCCACAGCACAGCCACCTCTTTGCTCAGATAAAAGATAATCAAGGGCTCCCCTATTATTAAGAACAACTTTGGCCAGAAAGTCTAAGGAATTTTGCTGGACAGCTATTGCTTTAGCAGCAGGTTCTGCAATATCTTCAAGGGTTAAGGAGAGAATATTGCTGGCAGATTTATTTGCACTTATTCCTAGCCAGGGAAGTAGGGTCCTGTCAAAGGAAGCAAATTCTGAATCATGAACCCATCCCCATAGGTCCTTTTTTAACTCATTGATGTAAATTCAAGGGAATCTACTAATAAGGTGTCTTTGTTTATGAATAATCAGGAGCACAGTTAGATTATCTGAGAGGTATTACCCAGTTATGCACCATCCATTTAGGCATTCATAGGCCCACAGAGAATGAGAACCACTCCAGACAAAAGTAAATCCTGTTGGGGCACAAACCACTCCTGCTAAGGTGGCACTGTTAATAGATTCTAGCATTCTGGACAGATCCATTTGTCTGAAAGTTTATCCCCCTTAGCAATGACCTGGGAGATATAGATGATGGCATAATCTTTCCAGGCAAATGCCAGAGTAAAGGAAAAAAAAAGAGACGAAGAGAGAGTCTCTTATTTTAAGTATGAAGTCTTGATACAGTGTCTTGGGGGGAAGTAGTCTATATCTCTGTCAGCTACTTCTCCTCCTCATCAATTTGATTCAGAGGTCTCCAACATCTGCACAGGATCAGATGTCAGGTGGAGGCTTTTTCAGCTGTGAGATGTGTATCCAAGGTTCAAGTCCCTGAAGTTTGCCTGCTGCCTAGGTAGTGAGGAAGACCTGATATAGTCTCTTCTAAGGGGATACAGGGGCAATCTTTGTTCTTAGTGATTACAAATCAAAGAGTGGGAGAAAATTGGAAATGTTAATTTAGAAAGTTGTAGCCAGATATTTAAAGAAACTAGAAAGACTCAGCATCTAGTCCAGTGTACATGTATATAACAAAACCTCAAAGACAGCAAGATTAGAATCTAAAATAGACAAAAGTACAAACATAATTTTTCTCTCCACAGTTACTCCCATTTCTTTTTTCCAAGGATAATCACAGTAAAACTAATTTGTTTACATTAGACGTGGCTTGTTTACGTAAATGTAGCAAGAACAGTGATTGACCATATAAACTCTTTTTAAGACTGCTTTGGTAGAACCTTGTGAACAAGGTACCAGGTCATTTTTTTCCAAGGGGTGTTATTGGCTCCATAAAGGTAGCTGTAGTTCCTTAAAACTGTCTGGTCATTTCTGAGTCTATGCACATCTCTCTCTCAAATAGGACAATTCAGTGAAAGTCACAGTATTTCCAATTGTGTCCTATTACCGACAGAATAGATTCTCATTGAACTTATGCAAATAGCTAACTCTGTTGCCATAAAAAGAAAACTTAAGTGTTTCTGAATTCTGGAGGGATCAGGCAGGGAGAAAAAATTAAAGTTTCATCTTTGTTTACAAAGGTATGCTTTACCAAATTACTGTATGTCACAGGTAGCTTAAGAGAAAAGGTTTCCTTAAATCTGGAAAAATAAAACATTAAGGAACCAGCAGTGTTTCAGACAAAACATCATAAAAATTATGATCATCCTTGTCAGTTCATTCAGTCCCATGTAATTAACACTTGTTTTGTTTGAATCCAGTTTTTCCATTTGTTCTGGAAATTCTTACCCAGTTCAGTTTTATGATCTTAAAGTTATCAGAAACCTGTACTTTCCAAAAGTCCTTTCCTTGAATCTTCTTGAAGATAAAGTACTTTTGCAGGAACACTTTTGCAAAGTATCAGAGTAAAACAATAACTACCTGTAAAAAGACTTTAAAAATGTTCATTATTAGAGATCTGTTGAGAGTTCATTATGATGGAATTGACAAGGGAATTTTGTTATTTTTGTGACACATAGCCCTTTAAGATAATAACTGGGATTATGACTGATAACATTATATCAGGACAAATCAGACTTTAGGAATTTCATATAATTTCTGGAAAACATATAATTATACAAATACAACATAAAAAGACAATATTACTTTTTACTTGACAATGCTTCACATGTCATTTAACATATCAAGTAAGTCTAATTAGTTTAACATCTCCCTTTTTATAAAGGCAGAGAACAAATCTTTTGAGATGTTGCACGGGTCCTCTGGAAAATCCCAGAGTTAGCTTGAGGTCAAAAAGACTTCACCTAGAATTAGATTTTGGGAGGTTTGTCAAAATATCAAAAGGTTTTAAAACACTTGGTCAAATAGGATCACAGGTCACTGGAACAATACTTAGTTATCCACTTGACCATGATAACAATTAAAGACTTCACAGGCAAATACAGAAAGTTTAGTAGTGGTAGTTTCTTATTAATAGTAGACTAATGATCTAAGAAAACTTGTTCTTTAATGGATGTATATAATACAGTTAAGGATTTTTTTCACCTAAGTACACTATGATATTAAATCTTAATTTTATAACCCTTATAGTAAATGCATTTGATTTTAGACAACTTGATTACACAAGGTAAAATTCTCTCTCTCTCTCTTTCTCTTTCCCCAACTTTCTATTGAATTTGTTCTTTATTCTATTTCCCATTCTGAAATAGCCAGTTTCACTTCAGGACAAAATTATTTCTTTTCCCTCAACAAAAAATATATCTCCATTTTTCAGAACTTCTCTTACCGAAAACACATATCCTACTTTCCTTGCATACAGAGATATTTCTCTTATTATTTCTAGTAGTTTTATTTTATTTTATTTTATTTTTTTGGCTGCGCTGTGTGGTATGTGGGATCTTAGTTCCCTGACCAGGGATCTAACCCATGCCTTCTGCATTGGAAGCTCGGAATCTTAACCATTGGACTGCCACGGAAGTCCCTCTCGTAGTTTTAATAACATATATTAGACTTTTTAACCCTTAAAACCTCAATTTTTTAGTGAAAATAAAGAAGTAAACAATTATGAAGTGTCTACACTATCATTCTGTGGCTTGACAAATTTATAAATACCTTTTATAATTTCCAGAAACATATGCTTTCTCATAGTAAGTTTTTGTAGTGTGGCACAAAACATGTTTAAAAATAGATCCAAGTATATTTTAGTTTCTCTGTAAAAGGAAGCCCAAAGTGAATAAATCCTGTTCCATAATTAATGTTTCAGTGTTTCCTCTTATTTAGGAATTATCTATATATTTAATGACTGTCCATCATTTAATTTAACTTAGCAAAATTTTAAAGTTTCAGGTTGCCTGTAAGGTAGGTACAGTTGCTCTCAATTCCTCAAAGAATTGGGTTGAAGCCTAAATTACATCATAGATTGATTCATCCATAAATCCTTTTACAAGGAGCTTAGAAGTTTTTTTTTCTTTCCCTCTGGTTACATAGTTTTATTTTAACTTAGGAGAGAAAGTCTAAAGAATTTCCTATTATGCTCTAAATATCAGCTTCCAACTTCTGGCCAATTTCTGACCACAAAACTACTTAAAAATCTTTTAAATATCTTGTCAGTTTTCAGCCAGGACAAATGGTTAATATTTCTGCAGTATTGAATAACTCCTTGAACTTAGGAGGCATCCTCAAAGAGGATGCAAAAGATATTTTTTCCTCTCTTTATCAGATACTACAGACAGAGATCTGGGAGAGCTGACTCTGGTAAGAATTCTCACCCTTAGCCGGCTTTTGTCCGTTTTCTCAGGATCCCATCTGTAGGTTCCCAGTGAGATTTAAAATAGAGAGTGTAGCTCCAGTATCTACCAGAATTTAGTAAGGTTTTTCATTAGTTTTAATTTTATTTTTCCTTATTTGTTTAAAGGAATAACATAGCAATTTACCAGAAAATCCCTTGAAGTCTCATCAACTCTGGGAGGGGTTCATATAGGGGACCTACTTCGAAATTAGATATGGGGACATTTGAGTTGATGTTGAAGACTGTGCATAGGGCCTTTGAGGACAATCTCTTTTCCAGTGTTCCCGTTGCTTATAACTGAGACATTGATTTCTTGGCCAGTGTTACAATGATGAACCCTTAAGAGGGTATCATGAGGGAGGCCTAGGTGTTGTTTTAGATATCTTTGATGTCTTTAATTTTTTATTACCCTTTTTTAATCAAACTTTTGATAAAGCTATTTTGGAATCTTGAAGGCTTTTGGAAGCTTCTACATACCAATCAAAATAGGTATCCCCTCTGTTTAATTTAGGAATCCTTACTTTCGAGTACACTCTTAAATCAACAAGCCTGTCTAATTGGAACATTCCCCATAATGACCATTGCAATTCAAGATTGTCTTTAGTAAGATTTTGCCTTTTTTGTAGATATCTACAGCTTCCAGAACCTCGGTTTTTTTTTAATTTTTTAATTTTTTTTATTTTTGGCTGTGTTGGGTCTTCGTTTCTGTGTGAGGGCTTTCTCTAGTTGCGGCGAGCGGGGGCCACTCTTCATCGCGGTGCGCGGGCCTCTCACTGTCGCGGCCTCTCTTGTTGCGGAGCATAGGCTCCAGACGCGCAGGCTCAGTAGTTGTGGCTCACGGGCCTAGTTGCTCTGCGGCATGTGGGATCTTCCCAGACCAGGGCTCGAACCCGTGTCCCCTGCAATGGCAGGCAGATTCTCAACCATTGCGCCATCAGGGAAGGGAAGCCCCAGAACCTCGGTTCTTAAACATCATCAAAGGAGGTGTGCTGGAAGGTGGTGTACTTAACTCTTCAGATTTTAAAGATCCGATCTTTATTACTTATTTATTTTTTTAGCTAAGTCTCTGGGCCTCTAAGAGCCAAACTAATACTTAAAAGGAATGTGCTGAAAGCTTGGAGACTGTGTGGTGTTTTGCCGCATAACTTGTTGCCCAGAAATTTACTTGAGGTTGGCGGGTGATGTAGTGTCAATCTGACCTGTCCCATGACCAACCTACCTTCACATGAGATGCTTTGGGTTAGGTGGGGAATGCTCTCACAGCTTGTAAATGCTCAATCTGCCAACCAATTTTTGTGGCTTTTGGCTTTGAGGTTCCCATTTGCAGTAGCCTTTACCTAATGTGCACATTAACATACAAGCAGTAACCAATGAAGTAGGGACTGGGGAAAGGACTGAACCAGCAGACCCCAATCAATGGGGACTGCAGGCTGATTACAAACAAATGGGGAGCTGCAGGTGCCACCAGAAGTTCCCAGTGGGAAATCTGGGGACAGAACCAAGAGCTAGGATTTAGATGTCACGGCAGACTGGCCAACTGAAGGCCTTGTTCATACCTCCAGCAATTCCCAATGTAGAATTGGGGGACTGAGGAAAGGGCTGAGCCATCAGCCTTCAACAAATAGGGACTGTGGAATGGGGGCCACATAAATAAAGAACTGCAAACTGTCACTAACAGTTTCTACGAGGACCTTGGGACAGAATCAGGGGCTGGGGTTTCCAATCAATTGGGAATTGTGGAGTAAAAAGCCAACTAGACCAGGAGCTCCACACAGAGAGCAGAGCTCAGAAGAAAGAGGAACTTACCCACCACTCTAAGAAATGGTGAGAAAGACAGTAAACTTAAAGGGTTTGCAGGGTACAGCCTGTGTTTCTTGTCCCCAAGCGCCATCAGAAGTGCACTTTGGATCCCACCACAGTCACTAAATCTGTTAAAAAGCAAAATTCAACTGAGTAAATTTAAAGATCAAATTGGCTTTGTTCGATGATTTATGAATTGGGCAGCATCCCATCTAGTATACAGAAAGGAGCTTCAAAGAGCTGTACAAAATAGAAGGCTTTTATAGGCAGAAAGGGGGCGAGACAAGGAAGCGTGTATAATTCAAGCAAGGTCACCTCTCTTTGGGGGATGGAGGGAGTCTATTAGGCAGATTACCTCATTAGTGCTGACCAGGTAATTCCAGATTGACTGATTAGATGGTTACATTACTGGGAGGGGCTGAAACTGCAATTAAGTTAGGTATGAAGTCTCACTTTGGTGAGGTGGGCTTAGCACAGGTGACTCCATTTAGGACTGTTACTTCTTTATAACAATATCATACAAATGCGTTTACTTTTACATGACAGACACTTTGATCCTATAAAGATGTCTCCATTCTGGATGGAGGCATTCCAGCAAAGTTACAATGGTTTATCATATAAAATGTAGCACAATTTCCACTGATGTCTTCATTATAAAAGAGAAGGTAGCATCTCATGGGAAAAACCTAGAAATAGTGAGACCTTTGAGAAGAAAGGAATTAAAATGGTAGCCCTACCCTTGTGATGTTGAAGTATTTACTTAGTATAGCTGTACTTTTCACATTTTCCCTCAGTTGTTGATTACTTCAACTTGCCTAAGTAATAAGAATTTAAGCCTTGGGGAGATTTTCTTTCTTTGTTCATTTTCTTCTCTTTTTGTTATAAGTATTTGTGATTGTGAAGAGTACTGGATGTTTGTCCATAGTTGATCTCAACTAATACATGATGTACTTCAATGTGAAAATTCTCCTGAGAATTCATGGTTATTAAAATAAATTGGCATTCTGTTTTATTAATTTGGTCAGTTTAGGAATTTATGTATTGAATTTATGTTAAATGAGTTGGAGAGATGTATTTTCTAATCCTAGACTCATCTCGACTCTGCACAGAAAACGATCCAAGCCTTTTTTCCTAGGCTTTCTGAGGAGTGGTGAATAACATAGAGTGTCCCCCTTGGAAAACATGAAGTTAGAGTTGTCAAGTCCTTCCATGATGCTGGTGGCAGCTAACATTCCTTCTCTTTGCACAACCTGCCTCCTGTCTGCCTGAATTCAAATCCTGGCTTTGTTTCTCACTTTAGCTATGTGACCTGGGCAATTTAATTGTCTTCTCTGTGTCTCAGTTTCTTTCATTTATAAAATGGAATAATTATTGTACCTGACTCATAAATACGAAGGAGTGAATACAATCAGTTAATAGATAAAGATTCTATAAAGCTTGGCAAATAAGTATGGAATAAATGTTAGTTAATATTATTATCATATCTATTATTAAAATTAAAAACTTCACTGAGAAGTCATGCCATATACTTGGCTCCCTTCTGCTTATATCTATGGATTCATGGGTGCCCATTTTTCCATCCAGTTAGCCCTTTTCCTAGGGTCCAGACCTGTTTTTTTAACCTTCTCCTTTTTAAAATTCTATTTCATCATATATTCTACCTCCTGTCACAGCACCCGTTGACTTTTTTTTTGAGTTTCTCAAGTTTATCCATCTGTTTCCCTTTGAGGCTGACTTAGGATATAGATACTAACCTAGGTCTCACCTGGATTTGCCATACCCTTGCTTGGACCGGACTCTTAGTTTTGTTTTCTTCCAAGCACTTCTATTTTGCCCTGAAGTAAATTTAGGGCAAATTTCTTGTTTTCTGAGGTCTTCCCTCTTTTACTTCTAACACTGTATGTGGTGAGGATAAAAAGGCATTATAGAGTAATGGATTCTTTTATCCTATCTTCCTTTGTGTTCAGATATAAACCATATATGCCTCCTCAAACACTCTGAACTTTTCGATATCTCTATCTTTTTGGCACACTACTCACACTGGGCCATCACTCTTCCCTTGGTCTTAGATAAAACACTTCAAAGCATGGTATAAGTTCTGATTTCTTAGCCACAAGCGGGCTGGAAATGCAACCCACTTGTTTAGGAGATATAGCTTGACCAATGAGGAGTGAAAGATAAAAGGAAACTGAGCAGATACATTTATTTCTCTCCCTGAGTTTGTTTGGTAGTAGTCTGAGTGGCAGTTCTTCCCTGCATCCCTTCTGTAGAAGACCCACGTGTTGAACAAACAAGCCTGCTGCAAGATCCTCTCTGCCTTTTCCCGGCTTGTCAAGAAGCCATGGTTGGAACAATGACACATCGCATCTCGTGGTTTTCCATATTCCCATGTTACTCTTTGATTTCTCTTTTCTTGGCTTCACCTCCCTGGGCTGGTACCTCCCAAACATACCGGTATCAACTTAATCTTTATCTCTGCTTTCTAAAGGAGCCATGTAAGACACTCTAAATGGCTTTTTAGAGAAACTTTTAATTTTATTGCAGATAAACTTAGCATTGGAATTCTTTCTTTCCACTTAACTTGAGGGCGGGTGCACAATGCACAGGGCTCAGATTCTATCCATATCAACTGGCAAGAGCATTGTTTTCTTTCAACTTTAATTTTACATGGGCTTCCTTCTATAAGACCCCATTACCCCTTCCCTCATCATTTGAACAATGGACCAAGTTTGATTTTCCTGGGTGTGGTATTGCCCCGTGTGGGTAGAGACAGAGTAAGAGCTCCTCATTGCAGATACACAGTCACTTCCCCAGGAGCTCCATCTGTGTCCCCTGCCACACTTAAACCGGACTCTAACAGTTGTTTCTAGTCACTCTGTAGTTCAGCTCCTCAACAGTGGGCCCTAATTAGATCTGTGGATCATCCACCTACTTTTCCTGTGACTCTATTCCTCACTCAATAACTGATTTATGAAGACTGCACACCCAATCTATTACTCTGTCTATAGAAAGCTACACACATATTACTCATCTCTGCACAATTACCATATTTATTTTCCATTTTAAAAAAAGACAACCATATTGGTTAAGAGTTTAGTTATTCTTCTCAGATTTTGATATAATTCTGGACTCTTCTATTTGCTTTCTGTGTGATTTGGGGCAAGTGTCTTAACATCTCAAGCCTTAGATGTTGTATTCTGAAGAAGTTTAAAAAATATTTCCTTCTGAGATGCAGGGGGAGACCTTCAAGAAGGCGGAGGAGTAAGATGTGGAGATCACCTGCCTCCCCACAAATACATCAGAAATACATCTACATGTGGAACAACTCCTATAGAACACCTACTGAACGCTGGCAGAAGACCTCAGACTTCCCAAAAGGCAAGAAACCCCACATGTACCTGGGTAGGGCAAAAGAAAAATGAAAAAAGAGAGACAAAAGAATAGGGACAGACCTGCACCTCTGGAAGGGAGCTGTGAAGGAGGAAAAGTTTCCACACACTAGGAAGCCCCTTCACTGGCGGAGATGGAGGGTGCCAGGGGGAAGCTTTGGAGCCATAGAGGAGAGCACAGCAACAGGGGTGCGGAGGGCAAAGTGGAGAGATTCCCACACAGAGGATGGGTGCTGATAAGCACTCACCAGCCCGAGAGGCTTGTCTGCTCACCTGCCGGGATGAGTGGGGGCTGGTAGCTGAGGCTCAGGCTTTAGAGGTCAGATCCCAGGGAGAGGACTGGGGTTGGCTGCGTGAACACAGCCTGAAGGGAACTAGTGCGCCACAGCTACCTGGGAGGGAGTCCGGGAAAAAGCCTGGACCTGCCTAAGTGGCAAGAGATCATTGTTTTGGGGTGCATGAGGAGAGGGGATTCAGACCACCACCTACACGAGCTCCAGAGACTGGCATGAGCCGTGGCTATCAGTGCAGACACCAGAGACGGGCATGAAATGCTAAGGCTGCTGCTGCCGCCACCAAGAAGCCTGTGTGCAAGCACAGGTCACTATCCACACCTCCCCTCCTGGGAGCCTGTGCAGCCTGCCACTACCAGGGTCCGGTGATCCAGGGACAACTTCCCTGGGAGAACATGCGGCACACCTCAGGCTGGTGCAATGTCATGGCGGCCTCCGCCACTGCAGGCTCGCCCTGCATTCTCTACCCCTCCCTTCCCCCGACCTGAGTGAGCCAGAGCCCCCTAATCAGCTGCTACTTTAACCCCATCCTGTCCGGGCAGGAACAGGCACCTTCAGGCAACCTACAGACAGAGGCAGGGCCAAATGCAAAGCTGAACCCCAGGAGCTGTGCGAACAAAGAAGAGAAAGGGAAACTCTCCCAGGAGCCTCAGGAGCAGTGAATTAAATCTCCACAATCAACTTGATGTACCCTGCATCTGTGGAATACCTGAATAGACAATGAATGATCCCAAAATTCAGGCGGTGGACTTTGGGAGCAACTATAGACTTGGTATTTGCTGTATGCGACTGGTTTCTGGTTTTATGTTTATCTTAGTTTAGTATTTAGAGTTTATTATCATTGGTAGATTTGTTTATTGATTTGGTTGCTCTCTTCCTTTTTTATTTATATATAGATATATATATTTTTCCTTTTTCTCTTTTTGTGACTGTGTATGTGTATGCTTCTTTCTGTGATTTTTGTCTCTATAGCTTTGCTTTTACCATTTGGCCTAGAGTTCTCTGTTTTTCTTTGTTTTTTTTTCTTTTTAGTATACATTTTAGTGATTGTTATCATTGGTCAATTTGTTTTTTGGTTTGGTTGCTCTCTTCTTTCTTTCTTTCCTTTTTCTTTTGTTTTTATTACTTTTTAATTTATTTTTAATAATTTTTAAAATTTTAATAACTTTGTTTTTATTTTATTTTTTTCTTTCTTTTTTACTCCCTTTTCATCTAAGCCATATGGCTGACAGGGTCTTGGTGCACTGGCCAGGGGTCAACAATGTGCCTCTGAGGTCAGAGCACCGAGTTCAGGACATTAGGCCACCAGAGAATTCCCAGCTCCATGTAATATCAAATGGCAAAAGCGCTCCCAGAGAACTCCATCACAATTTTAACACCCAGCTCCACTCAACGACCAGCAAGCTACAGTGCTGCACACACAGCAAGTAGCAAGCCAGGAACACAACCCCACCCATTAGCAGACAGGCTGCCTAAAATCATAATAAGGTCACAGACACTCCAAACACACCACCGGACGTGGACCTGCCCACCAGAAAGATAAGATCCAGACTCATCCACCAGAACACAGGCATTAGTCCCTTCCACCAGGAAGCCTACACAACCCACTAAACCAACCATACCCACTGGGGGCAGACACCCAAAACAACGGAAACTACACACCTGCAGCCTGTGAAAAGGAAACTCCAAACACAATGAGTTAAGCAAAATGAGAAGACAGAAAACACACAGCAGATAAAGGAGCAAGGTAAAACCCCACTAGTCCAAACAAATGAAGAGTAAATAGGCAGTCTACCTGAAAAATAATTCAGAGTAATGATAGTAAAGATGATCCAAAATCTTGGAAATAGAATGGAGAAAATACTAGAAACATTTAACAAGGACCTAGAAGAACTAAAGAGCAAACAAACAATGATGAACAACACAATAAATGAAATTAAAAATTCTCTAGAAGGAATCAACAGCAGAATAACTGAGGAAGAAGAACGGATAAGTGAACAGGAAGATAAAGTAGTGGAAATAACTACTGCTGAGCGGAATAAAGAAAAAAGAATGAAAAGAATTGAGAACAGTCTCAGAGACCTCTGGGACACCATTAAACGCACCAACATTCAAATTATACGGGTCCCAGAAAAACAAGAGAAAAAGAAAGGGACTGAGAAAATATATGAAGGGATTATAGTTGAAAACTTCCCTAGTATGAGAAAGGAAATAATTAATCAAGTCCAGGAAGCACAGAGAGTCCAATACAGGATAAATCCAAGAATAAACATGCCAGGACACATATTAATCAAACTATCAAATATTAAATACAAAAAAAAATATTAAAAGCAGCAAGGGAAAAACAGCAAATAACATACAAGGGAATCCCCATAAAGTTAACAGCTGATCTTTCAGCAGAAACTCTGCAAGCCAGAAGGGAGTGGCAAGACATATTTAAAGTGCTGAAAGGGAAAAACGTGCAAACAAGATTACTGTACACAGCAAGGATCTCATTCAGATTAAACGGAGAAATTAAAAACGTTACAGACAAGCAAAAGCTAAGAGAATTCAGCACCACCAAACCAGATTTACAACAAATGCTAAAGGAACTTCTCTAGGCAGGAAATACAAGAGAAGGAAAAGACCTACAATAATAAACCCAAAACAATTCAGAAAATGGTAATAGGAACATAAATATCGATAATTACCTTAAATGTATATGGATTAAATGCTCCAACCAAAAGACTTAGACTGGCTTAATGGATACCAAAACAAGACCCATATATATGCTGTCTACAAGAGACCCACTTCAGACCTAGGGACACATACAGACTGATAGGGAGGGGATGGACAAAGATATTCCATGCAAATGGAAATCAAAAGAAAGCTGGAGTAGCAACTCTCATATAAGACAAAATAGACTTTAAAATGAAGACAATTACAAGAGACAAAGAAGGACACTACATAATGATCAAAGAATCAATCCAAGAGAAAGATATAACAGTTGTAAATATTTATGCACCCAACATAGGAGCACCTTAATACTGAAGGCAAATGCTAACAGCCATAAAAGGGGAAATAGACAGTAACACAATCATAGTATGGGACTTTATCACCCCACTTTCACCAATTGACAGATCATCCAAAATGAAATTAAATAAGGAACACAAGCTTTAAATGATACATTCAACAGATGGACTTAATTGATATTTATAGGACATTCCATCCAAAACCGCAGAATATACTTTCTTCTCAAGTGCACATGGAACATTCTCCAGGATAGATCATATCTTGGATCACAAATCAAGCCTTGCTAAATTTAAGAAAATTGAAGTTGTATCAAGTATTTTTTCCAAACACAACGCAATGAGACTAGATATCAAATATGGGAAAAAATCTGTAAAAAACACAAACACATGGAGGCTAAACAATACACTACTTAATAACCAAGAGATCACTGAAGAAGTCAGAGGAAATAAAAGTATATGTAGAAACAAATGAAATAGAAAACACGACGACCTCAAACCTATGGGATGCAGCAAAAGCACCTTAAACCCAAAGCAATTATGGAAAGAAGAACAAAAAAACGCCAAAGTTACTAGAAGGAAAGAAATCATAAAGATCAGATCACAAATAAATGAAAAACAAATGAGGAAACGAGAGCAAAGATCAATAAAACTAAAAGCTGGTTCTTTGAGAAGATAAACAAAATTGATACACCATTAGCCAGATTCATCAAGGAAAAAAGGGAGAAGACTCAAATCAACAGAGTTAGAAATGAAAAACAAGTAACAACTGACACTGCAGAAATACAAAGTATCATGACAGATTACTACAAACAACTCTATACCAATAAAATGGACAGCATGGAGGAAATGGACAATGTCTTAGAAAAACAAAACCTTCCAAGACTGAACCAGGAAGAAACAGAAAATATAAACAAACAGACCAATCACAAGCACTGAAATTGACACTGCAATTAAAAATCTTCCAACAAACAAAAGCCCAGGACCAGATGGTTTCACAGCTGAATTCTATCAAACATTTAGAGAAGAGCTAACACCTGTCCTTCTCAAACTCTTCCAAAATATAGCAGAGGCAGGAAGACTCCTAAACTCATTCTTCGAGGCCACAACCACCCTGATAGCAAAACCAGGCAAAATGTCACAAAGAAAGAAAATTACAGGCCAATATCACTGACGAACAGAGATGCAAAAATCCTCAACAAAATACTAGCAATCCGAATCCAACAGCACATTAAAAGTATCATACACCATGACCAAGTGGGGTTTATCCCAAGAATGCAAGGATTCTTCAATATACGCAAATGAATCAATGTGATAAACCATATCACAAATTGAAGGAGAAAAACCATATGATCATCTCAATAGATGCATAAAAAGCTTTCCACAAAGTTCAACACCCATTTATGATAAAAACCCTCCAGAATGTAGGGAACTTACCTCAACATAATAAAAGCCATATATGACAAAGCCACAGCCCATATCATTCTCAAAGGTGAAAAACTGAAATCATTTCCTCTAAGATCAGAACAAGACAAGGTTGTCCACTCTTACCACTGTTATTCAACATAGTTCTGGAAGTTTTAGCCACAGCAAACAGAGAAGGAAAAGGAATCCAGACTGGAAGAGAAGAAGTAAAGCTGTCACTGTTTGCAGATAACATGATACTATACATAGAGAATCCTAAAGATGACCAGAAAACTACTAGAACTAAACAATGAATTTGTTAAAGTAGCAGGATAAAAAATTAATGCACAGACATATCTTGCATTCCTATACACTAATGATGAAAACTCCCAAAGAGAACTTAAAGAAACACTCCCATGTACCATTGCAACAAAAAGAATAAAATACCTAGGAAGAAACCTATCTAAGGAGACAAAAGACCTGTATGCAGAAAACTATAAGACACTGATGAAAGAAATTAAAGATGATACAAACAGATGGAGAGATATACCATGTTCTTGGATTGGAAGAATCAACATTGTGAAAATGACTCTACTACCCAAAGCAATCTACAGATTCAATGCAATCCCTATCAAACTACCAATGGCATTTTTAACTGAACTAGAACAAAAAATTTCACAATTTGTATGGAAACACAAAAGACCCCGAATAGCCAAAGCAATCTTGAGAAAGAAAACGGAGCTGGAGGAATCAGGCTCCCAGACTTCATACTGTATTAAATGCTACAGTAATCAAGACAGTATGGTAATGGCAAAAAACAGAAATTTAGATAAATGGAACAGGATAGAAAGCCCAAAGATAAACCGAAACACATATGGTCACATTATATTTGGCAAAGGAGTCAAGAATATACAATGGAGAAAAGACAGCCTCTTCAATAAGTGGTGCTGGGAAAACTGGGCAGCTACATGGAAAAGAATGAAATTAGAATACTCCCTAAAACCATACACAAAAATAAAATAAAAAAGGATTAAAGACCTAAATGTAAGGCCAGATGCTTTAAAACACTTAGAGGAAAATATAGGCAGAACACTCTATGACATAAATCACAGCAAGATCCTTTTTGACCCGCCTCTTAGAGAAAGGGAAATAAAAACAAAAATAAACGAATGGGACCTAATGAAACGTAAAAGCTTTTGCACAGTAAAGGAAACCATAAACAAGATGAAAAGACAACCCTCAGAATGGGAGAAAATATTTGCAAATGAAGCAACTGACAAAGGAACTTTTTTTTAATAGTTTCTTTTTTTATATATATAGGTATATAATTTTAACATCTTTATTTGAGTGTAATTGCTTTACAGTGGTGTGGTATTTTCTGCTTTATAACAAAGTGAATCAGCTATACATATACGTATACTCCATATCTCCTCCCTCTTGCGTCTCCCTCCATCCTCCCTATCCCAGCCCTCTAGGTGGCCACAAATCACCGAGCTGATCTCTCTGTGCTATGTGGCTGCTCCCCACTAGCTATCTATTTTACATTTGGTAGTGTATATATGTCTATGTCACACTCTCACTTCATCCCAACTTACCCTTCCCCCTCCCCATGTCCTCAAGTCCATTCTCTACATCTGCGTCTTTATTCCTGTCCTCTCACTAGGTTCTTCATGACTTTTATTTTTTTGATTCCATATATATGTGTTAGTATACGGTATATGTTTCTCTCTTTCTGACTTACTTCACTCTGTAAGACTGACTCTTTGGCCATCCACCTGAATATAAATAACTCAATTTTGTTTCTTTTTATACCTGAGTAATATTCCATTGCATATATGTGCCACATCTTCTTATACATTCTTCTGTCGATGGGCACTTAGGTGGCTTCCATATCCTGGCTATTGTAAACAGAGCTGCAATGAACATTGTGGTACATGACTCTTTTTGAATTATGGTCTTCTCAGGGTATATGCCCACTAGTGGGATTGCTGGGTCATATGGTAGTTCTATTTTTAGTTTTGTAAGGAACCTCCATACTGTACTCCATAGTGGCTATATCAATTTACATTCTCACCAACAGTGCAAGAGGGTTCCCTTTTCTCCACACCTTCTCCAGCATGTATCGTCTGTAGATTTTTGATGATGGCCATTCCAACTGGTGTGAGGTGATACCTCATTGTAATTTTGATTTGCATTTCTGTAATGATTAGTTATGTTGAGCATCCTTTCATGTCTTTGTTTGCAATCTTTATATCTTCTTTGGAGAAATGTCTATTTAGGTCTTCTGCCATTTTTGGATTGGTTTGTTTGCTTTTTAGTTATTGAGCTGCATGAGGTACTTGTAAATTTTGGAGATTACTCCTTTGTCAGATGCGTCATTTGCAACTATTTTCTCCCATTCTGAGGGTTGTCTTTTTCATCTTGTTTATGGTTTCCTTTGCTGTGCAAAAGCTTTTAAGTTTCATTACATACCATTTGATTATTTTTGTTTTTATTTCACTTTCTCTAAGAGGTGGGTCAAAAAGGATCTTGCTGTGATTTATCTCGTAGAGTGTTCTGCCTATATTTCTTTTAAGAGTTTTATAGTGTCTGGCCTTACATTTAGGTCTTTAATCCATTTTGAGTTTATTTTTGTGTATGGTATTAGGGAGTGTTCTAATTTCATTCTTTTACATGTAGCTGTCCAGTTTTCCCAGCACCGCTTATTGAAGAGGCTGTCTTTTCTCCATTGTATTTTCTTGCCTCTTTTATCAAAAATAAGGTGACCATATGTGCATGGGTTTATCTCTGGGCTTTCTATCGTGTTCCATTGATCTATATTTCTGTTTCTGTGCCAGTACCATACTCTCTTGATTTCTGTAGCTCTGTAGTATAGTCTGAAGTCTGGGACCCTGATTCTTCCAGCTCCGTTTTTCCTTCTGAAAATTGCTTTGGCTATTTGGGGTTTTTGTGTTTCCATACAAACTGTGAAATTTTGTGTTCTAGTTCAGAGAAAAATGCATTTGATAGTTTGATAGGGATTGCATTGAATCTGAAGATTGCTTTGGGTAGTATAATCATTTTCACAATGTTGATTCTTCCAATCCAAGAACATGGTATATCTCTCCATCTGTTTGTATCATCTTTAATCTGTCTCATCAATGTCTTATAGTTTTCTGCATACAGATCTTTTGTCTCCTTAGGTAGGTTTCTTCCTTGGTATTTTATTCTTTTTGCAGCAATGGTAAATGCGAGTGTTTCCTTAAGTTCTCTTTGAGAATTTTCATCATTAGTGTATAGGAATGCAAGATATTTCTGTGCATTAATTTTGTATCCTGCTATTATATCAAGTTCATTGATTAGCTCTAGTAGTTTTCTGGTAGCATTTGTAGGATTCTCTATGTATAGTATCATGTCATCTGCAAACAATGATAGCTTTACTTCTGCTTTTTGATTTGGATTCCTTTTATTTCTTTTTCTTCTCTGATTGCTTTGGCTAAAACTTCCAAAACTATGTTGAATAATATTGGTGAGCATGGACAACCTTGTCTTGTTCCTGATCTTAGAGGAAATGATCTTAGTATTTCACCATTGAGAATGATGTTGGCTGTGGGTGTGTCATATACGACCTTTATTATGTTGAGGTAAGTTCTCTCTATGCCTGCTTTCTGGAGGGTTTTTGTCATACATCGGTGTTGATTTTGATCAAAATCTTTTTCTGCATCTATTGAGGTGATCATATGGTTTTCTCCTTCAGTATGTTTTATGGTTTATCACATTGATTGATTTGTGAATATTGAAGAATCCTTGCATTCCTAGGATAAACCCCACTTGGTCATGGTGTATGATCCTTTTAACGTGCTGTTGGATTCTGTTTGTGGGTATTTTGTTGGGGATTTTTACATCTATGTTCATCAGTGATATTGGCCTGTAGTTTTCTTTCTTTGTGACATCTTTGTCTGGTTTTGCTATCAGGGTGATGGTGGCTTTGTAGAGTGAGTTTGGGAGTGTTCATCCATCTGCTATCTTTTGGAAGAGTTTGAGAAGGATAGGTGTTAGCTCTTCTCTAAATGTTTGATAGAATTCACTGTGAAGCCATCTGGTCCTGGGCTTTTGTTTGTTGGAACATTTTTAATCACAGTCTCAATTTCAGTGCTAGTGCTTGGTCTATTTATGTTTTCTATTTCTTCCTGGTTCAGTCTTGGAAGGTTGTGCTTTTCTAAGAATTTGTCCATTTCTTCCAGGTTGTCCATTTTATTGGCCTATAATTGCTTGTAGTAATCTGGCATGATACTTTGTATTTCTGCAGTGTCAGTTGTTACTTCTTTTTCTTTTCTAATTCTGTTGATTTGCATCTTCTCCCTTTTTTTCTTGATGAGTCTGGCTGATGGTATATCAATATTGTTTACCTTCTCAGTGCAACACCTTTTAGTTTGATTGATCTTTGCTATTGTTTCCTTCATTTCTTTTTCATTTATTTGTGATCTGATCTTTATGATTTCTTTTCTTTTTCTAACTTTGGGTTTTTTTAAATTCTTCTTTCTCTAATTGCTTTAAGTGTAAGGTTACGTTGTTTATTTGAGATGTGTCTTGTTTCTTGAGGTAGGATTGTATTGCTATAAACTTCCCTCTTTGAACGGCTTTTGCTGCATCCCATAGGTTTTGTGTCGTCGTGTTTTCATTGTCATTTGTTTGTAGGTATTTTTGATTTCCTCTCTGATATCTTCAGTGGTCTCTTGGTTATTTAGTGATGTATTGTTTAGCTTCTATGTGTTTGTATTTATTACAGATTTTTTTCCTGTATTTGTTATCTAGTCTCATAGCATTGTGGTTGGAAAAGATACTTGATACAAGTTCAGTTTTCTTAAATTTAGCAAGGCTTGATTTGTGACCCAAGATATGATCTATCCTGGAGAATGATCCATGAGCACATGAGAAGAAACTGTATTCTGTGTTTGTTAGATGGAATGTCCTATAAATAGCAATTAAGTCCGTTTTGTTGAATGTATCATTTAAAGCTTGTGTCATTTATTTTCATCTGGATTATCTGTCCATTGGTGACAGTGATGTGTTAAAGTCCCCTACTATGATTTTGTTACTTTTGATTTCCCCTTCTATGGATGTTAGTATTTGCCTTATGTACTGAAGTGCTCCTATATTGGGTGCATAAATATTTACAATTGTTTTATCTTTCTCTTGGATAGATCCTTTGATCATTATGTAGTGTCCTTTTTTGTCTTTTGTAATAGTTTTTATTTTAAAGTCTATTTTTTCTGATATGAGAAATGCTACTCCAGCTTTCTTTTGATTTCCATTTGCATGGAATAACTTTTTCCATCCCCTCACTTTCAGTCTGTATGTGTACCTACGTCTGAAATGGGTCTCTTGTAGACAGCATATATATGGGTCTTGTTTTGGTATCCATTCATCCAGTCTATGTCTTTTGGTTGGAGCATTTAAACCATTTACATTTGAGGTAATTATCGATATGTATGTTCCTATTATCATGTTTTTAATTGTTTTGGGTTTGTTATTGTAGGTCTTTTCCTTCTCTTGTGTTTCCTGCCTAGAGAAGTTCTTTTAGCATTTGTTGTAAAGCTGGTTTGGTGGTGCTGAATTCTCTTAGCTTTTGCTTCTCTGTAAAATTTTTAATTTCTCTGTTGAATCTGATTGAGATCCTTGCTGGGTACAGTAATCTTGTTTGCAGGTTTTTCCCTTTCAGCACTTTAAATATGTCTTGCCACTCCCTTCTGGCTTGCCGGGTTTCTGCTGAAAGATCAGCTGTTAACCTTATGGGGTTTCCCTTGTATGTTATTTGTTGTTTTTCCCTTGCTGCTTTTAATAGTTTTTCATTTTATTTAATATTTGATAGTTTGATTAATATATGTCTTGGTATGTTTTTCCTAGGGTTTATCATGTGTGGGACTCTCTTCACTTCCTGGACTTGATTGACTATTTCCTTTCACATATTAAGGAAGTTTTCAACTATAATCTCTGCATGTATTTTCTCAGTCCCTTTCTTTTTCTCTTCTTCTTCTGGGACCCCTATAATTTGAATGTTGGTTCATTTAATGATGTCCCAGAGGTCTCTGAGACTGTCCACAATTCTTTTCATTCTTTTTTTCTTTATTCCACTCTGCAGTAGTTATTTCCACTATTTTATCTTCCAGGTTACTTATCCATTCTTCTGCCATAGTTATTCTGCTATTAATTCCTTCTAGAGAATTTTTAATTTCATTTATTGTGTTGTTCTTCATTGTTTGTTTGCTCTTTAGTTCTTCTAGGTCCTTGTTAAACGTTTCTTGTATTGTCTCCATTCTATTTCCATAATTTTTGATCATCTTTACTATCATTACTCTGAATTCTTTTTCAGGTAGACTGCCTATTTCCTCTTCATCTGTTTGGAGTGGTGAGTTTTTACCTTGCTCCTTTATCTGCTGTGTTTCTCTGTCATCTCATTTTGCTTAACTCACTGTGTTTGGGATCTCCTTTTCACAGGCTGCAGGTTCATAGTTCCCATTGTTTTGGTGTGTGCCCCTAGTGTGTAAGGTTCATTCAGTGGGTTGTGTAGGCTTCCTGGTAGAGGGGCCTGGTTCCTGTGTTCTTATGTATGAGACTGGATCTTGTCTTTCTGGTGGGCAGGTCCACGTCTGGTGGTGTGTTTTGGGGTGTCTGGACCTTATTATGATTTTAGGCAGTCTCACTGCTAATGGGTGGGGTTGTGTTCCTGTCTTGCTAGTTGTTTGGCATAGGGTGTCCAGCATTGTAGCTTGCTGGTCGTTGAGTGGAGCTGGGTCTTAGAATTGAGATGGGGATCTCTGGGAGTGCTTTCACTGTTTGATATTACGTGGAGTCGGGAGGTCTTCGGTGGACCAATGTCCTGATCTCATCTCTCTCACCTCAGAGGCTCAGACCTGACAACCTGCTGGAGCACCAAGACCCTGTCAGCCACACGACTCAGAAGAAAAGTGAGAAAGGAAGGAAGGAAGGAAGGAAGGAAGGGAGGGAGGGAGGGAGGAAGGAAGGAAGAAAATAAAGTTATTAAAATAAAAAAATTTTTAAATATAAAAAATAAAACAAATTAAAAATTAATTTAAAAAAAAGAAAGAAAGAAGAGAGCAACCAACACAAACAAGCAAACATAAAAAAACAAAAAAACCCAGGCAGACAGAACCCTAAGACAAATGGTAAAATAAAGCTATACTGACAAAATCACACAAAGTCCACTGCCTCAATTTTGGGATCATTCGTTGTCTCTTCAGGTATTCCAGAGATGCAGTGTACATCAAGTTGATTATGGAGATTTAATCCGCTGCTTCTGAGGCTGCTGGGAGAGATTTCCCTTTCTCTTCTTTTTTCGCACAGCTCCTGGGGTTCAGCTTTGGATTTGACCCCGCCTCTGCATTTAGGTCTCCCGAGGGCATCTGTTCTTTGCTCTGACAGGACAGGTTAAAGGAGCAGCTGATCTGGGGGCTCTGGCTCACTCAGCCTGGGGGGGAAGGAGGGTTACAGAATGTGGGGTGAGCCTGCAGTGACAGAGGTCAGCGTGACGTTGCACCAGCCTAAGGCATGTTGTGTTTTCTCCCGGGGAAGTTGTCCCTGGATCACTGGACCCTGGCAGTGGCGGGCTGCACAGGCTCCCAGGAGGGGAGGTGTGGATGGTGACCTGTGCTTGCACACAGGCTTCTTGGTGGCTGCAGCAGCAGCCGTAGCATTTCATGCCCGTCTCTGGTGTCTGCATTAATCCCGCGGCTCACGCCTGTCTCTGGAGCTCACTTAGGCTGTGTTCAGAATCCCCTCTCCTCGCACACCCCAAAACAATGGTCTCTTGCCTCTTAGGCAGGTCCAGACTTTTTCTGGGACTGCCTCTCAGGTATCTGTGTCACACTAGCCTCCTTCAGGCTATGTTCATGCAGCCAACCCCAGTCCTCTGCCTGGGATCTGAGCTCTGAAGCTGGAGCCTCAGCTCCCAGCCCCCACTCATCCTGGCGGACGAGCAGACAAGCCTCTCAGGCTGGTGAGTGCTGGTCGGCACCGATCCTTTGTTCAGGAATCTCTCCCCTTTGCCCTCTGCACCCCAGTTGCTGCACTCTCCTCCATGGCTCCGAAGCTTCCCACCCCCCCCCACCCCCCACCCCCGTGTCTGCCAGTGAAAGGGCTTCTTAGTGTGTGGAAGCTTTTGCCCCTTCACAGCTCCTTCCCAGAGGTGCAGGTCCCATCCCTATTCTTTTGTCTCTGTTTTTCCTTTTTTCTTTTGCCCTAACCAGGTACATTGGCAGTTTCTTGCCTTTTGGGAAGTCCGAGGTCTTCTGCCAGTGTTCAATAGGTGTACTGTAGGAGTTGTTCCACATGTAGATGTATTTCTGATGTATTTGTGGGGAGGAAGGTGATGTCCACGTCTTACTCCTCCTTCCTCTTGAAGGTCTTTTTTTATCGCAACTGATAGAGAATTAATCTCCAAAATTTACAGGTAGCTCATGCAGCTCAATATCATAAAAACAAACAACTCAATCCAAAAATGGCCATAAGATCTAAACAAACATTTCTCCAAAGAAGATATACAGTTTGCCAACAAGCACATGGTTCTGAAGAACCTAGGGGCAGGACAGGATTAAAGATGCAGATGCAGAGAATGGACTTGAGGACATGGGGAGTGGGAAGGGTAAGCTGGGATGAAGTGAGAGAGTGGCATGGACATATATACACTACCAAATATAAAATAGATAGCTAGTGGAAGCAGCCGCATAGCACAGGGAGGTCAGCTCAGTGCTTTGTGACCACCTAGAGGGGTGAGATAGGGAGGATGGGAGGGAGATGCAAGAGGGAGGAGATATGGGGATATATGTTATATATATAACAAACTGACTCATTACTATGATGAGTCAGTTTGTTACAAATCAGAAACTAACACACCATTGTAAAACAATTATACTGCAATAAAAATGTTTAAAAAAAAATTCCCTCTTCATAAGATCGTTGAAAGACAAAATTCATTTCTTATAAACACTTACTAAGTATCTATTGTATATCAATAATTCTTGTAGTTTCTAGAGATAAAAACACAATATCCATAAAAATACTTCTTTTCATTTATTGGCCCAAAGTAAACAATAAATTATAGTGATCCTATTGTTAACATCATCTTCAACTACCCCAAATTATTTTTATTTCTCTCTACTATCTAGTTCATTGCTGGGCACTGCCTTCTATTAGAGTCTTTCTTAGTAAATATAGCTATACCAATATAAAACCTTGGAGTATATGATATCCAGGAACCAGTATCTGATATCTTTCTCCTTTGTTGTTCTTTGTGTCCTTTACAATGTACATATGCATCCAATTTCCATGGCAGGGAATTTTCTTCCTCAGATTTCTTCATTTCAGTAAATATAATAAGACATGATTATAAATGTTAGTCCACCTTTTTAATTAATCATGTACTTTATTGTGTGCCTATTATGTACTAAGCAAAGTTTTTTGTGCTTGGGATACCTCAGTGAATGACAACAATAAAAAGAAATCACAAACTTCATAGAGATTACATTGTAGTAGCGGGACATATATCATAAAAATAAGTATAATAAATAAATGTGTGTCATAAATATTTTACTGTATCTCCCTAGGAATAAATTATAAATATACTCCTATGTATATCTACTATTTAAGAATCATTTCCATTTACTACTTTACTAATCAACTTTTACACTAAAAAGGAAAAGATAAAGTAAATATTAGATGAATATCTAATTTTTCCCCTGCATTCAGTGGATTATTTTTCACACCATTTCTGGTTTGCACATGTTGCATTAGAGATCAGTTTGTAGACTATTGAAGATAAAAACAAATATTTGTTTATTAAAAGATAAAAGAATCAGTAAGAAAAATTTACAAGTCAATTCTTAGCATGATATGCATGATACTTATTTGGTTTAGGAACAATTCTATCATAAACAATAACAAACAGAAGTACCACAGAAGTTAGTAATTCAGAGTATTTTAAGTGATGGGCTGTCAGTTTTTGAAACCAGTACCATTTTTAAAAACAAATTGCTAAAATTTTACAATCCAACTTTCACAGTTCTAAAGTTAATGTAAATAGATCCATACTCTGAATTTCATTTTTGCTCCATTAATGGAAAATAAACATGACTCTGCTTCATACAAATACCTTCCCTGAGAACTAGAATGTGGCTCAATTTGACTTTGTCAGAATAACCTATGTTTAAATTACTATAATGAGATTTTTTTGCTGATGCACTTATCACCATTTGTGAAAGTGGCAGTTTTAAGTATAAAAACGTCTCTGAAGTGACATGACCATATTAATCTCAAATTTGTTAGACCTGCAGCAAAAGTCCATGTGAATCTTAGAGGCTATTTTATTATATGCTTAACCCAATACCTTGCAATAAATATTTGAAAAAGTGAAGAATTAGTAAATACTGATATTCATTCTCATAAATTACATTTAATTATCAGAGAGAATTATGTTGGTTCTACCTTAAAATTTATTTCACTACCACCATCACCCAGGTCCAGGCCACCAAAACCTCTTGCCAAAATTGAAAAAAAAGAATTCTAACTGGTATCTCTGCATCTGCCCTAGCCCCGAATCTCAGTTGTGTGGCTCATATGATCCTTTAGAAACAGAACCGATCACATTACTCTTGCTCAAAATTCTCTAATGTTTCCTTCTATCTCGCTTAGAGTATAAGCCAACATCTTTGAACTAATTTAGAAGGTCATATGTGATCTGGTCCACATTACTTCTTTGTACTCATCACTTAACATTCCTTTCCCTCTCCTCCATCATAACTCACTCAATTTCTACCTTGGTAATCTTACTGTTACCTGAATTTGTCAAGCACAGTCTTATTTCAGAGTTTTCACCTTTGCTGTTTTTTTGCTTGTGTGTGTGTCTGCCTGCCTGGAATACTTGTGCTTTAGATATCCATGTGACCCACTATCTCTCCTCCTCCTGGTCTCCACTCAGAGGCCTCCTCAACCACTTTATATAAAATAGCACTTTTCCCCAAACCATCAATCTCTAACCTCTACCCGGCTTTATCCTTCTTTATAGCACTCATCAAGACATGACTTATTTTATGTGTGTGTATGTGTGTATACAGTTACTGTCATTTATTGTTTATCTCCATTATGTTAAAGTATAGTGCTCCAAAGTTTATAAAATATGACTCTGAGATAAATATTAAAAGAAAACATTTCCAAAATGTTATCCTATTTCTTTAAACATAAGGCAACCAATATAATGTTAAAATCTTTTCAAAAGCTTGGGTGACACTAGGTACTTTAATAAAGAAATGTCAGGATAGGATTGCTGGGTTATGTACAGAACTGATTAATGTCTTACAAAGAAATAAAATATAACCTTTGGCACTATCTATTTCATTGGACAGAAATTATTTGATCTCTACTGGACAAAATTTACAAATTAACTTCTGCTCCAACAGAGTTGTAAAATAATATATTTTGATGGTAGGTCAAGCCCAGGACTGCACTGAAATGACACTTATTAATCAATTTTGCCTATTTCCAAGCTGCAAATAATTTTTATGACACTTACAAGGTCAGGTAATTCTTTTTTTTTTTTTTTTTTTTTTTTGCTGCTATATCCCCAGATCTTTCAATAATGGGCAGATAATATTCTTTTGTATTAGTTTAGGTTCTCCAAGAAACAGATCTTGAGGCAAGGATTTGAATGCCCATAGTTTGAGAAGTGATCCAGAAAAACTGATAGGAAAGTTAAGAATTCAGATAGGGAACAGAAGAAAGTCAAGAAGAGCGTGACATCAGGCAGTTGTCAATCTGAAATATGGGAATTCAGTACCATGGTGTAATATGAGACATAGTGCAGAACATGCCTCAGAGTTATTCCATCCAAACAATGAAGTGCTTGGGGGTATTTAGTTATCAACTTTGACTGTCATTTATTGAGGGCTGCTTCCAGGAAAGTTAACTGTATCTTATATCTAGTTTGCCCTGTGTGCAGGCTGATATGCTTCTGAGGCAAAACCAAAATAAAAATAAAAAACAAACAAGGGGGCTTCCCTGGTGGCACAGTGGTTGAGAGTCCGCCTGCTGATGCAGGGGATACGAGTTCGTGCCCCGGTCTGGGAAGATCCCACATGCCGCGGAGCAGCTGGACCCATGAGCCATGGCCACTGAGTCTGCGCGTCCGGTGCCTGTGCTCCGCAACGGGAGAGGCCACGACAGTGAGAGGCCCACATACCACAAAAAAAAAACAAAAAAAAATAAAAACAAACAAACAAAAAAACCTTTCTGGTAGAGAGGACAGAAATACCCAGTCTGCGCTCCGCAACGGGAGAGGCCACGACAGTGAGAGGCCCACATACCACAAAAAAAAAACAAAAAAAAATAAAAACAAACAAACAAAAAAACCTTTCTGGTAGAGAGGACAGAAATACCCAGTAGCAGCTTTTAGCAAGTGAGTTCCAAGGGGATATAGGTGGGTCATTGACAGTGTCTGCTCTGGTGCTCCATTAAAAAAAAAAAGTATTGATTGAATGAATATACAAATAAAATGTTTTCAAAGATCTTGTGAATTGCATCCTTAGTTTTATAGGGCCCCATAGAATAAAAATGATAAGGTAAACATCACAGGAAGTGATATGAAGATCTTGGAAACAAATCAGCTTTTTCTGCCCAGGTAATAGAGCAGGAAAAAAAAAAAAGCATAGAATTTGTTATCAGAGAGACTAGGTTTATTTATGCCATCTAGCTATATGACCTCCATCAGGTGACTTAACTTCTCTAAGTATTAATTTTCTCACCTCTAAAATTGAGATAATTAATCTCTATTCTCCAATTATGAAAACATCACCAAAGTTCGAATACATAGTTACCATAAAAGGATAGAACCTACACTTACTTAAGAAAAGCTATACTCTATTTAAAGAGTTAAAATATCTTAAAAATATGATGAGCTGAATGTTTTGGTCCCTCATAAACACTGAACATTAATGGTTTAGTTGACAGGCCTGTTCCTCAAGTGGGGAAGATTATCTCAAACCATTAAGATGAAGAACATTTTCTAAGATCATCTAACTTATTTCTTTGGTTTGACAGGAGACTCAGTAATTGTATTTCTGATTATAGTTGTCTTCCAATGTAAATATTATCCCAATGAAAAACTGTGAGTGTCGTTTTCAATAAGAGTATTTTATTCCTAGTCAAAGTTATATGTTTTATATATTAATAATTTTAAAAATTGCAGTTTTAGCTTGTCCATTAGTTTCTGTGGGTCTGTGAGACTTATGAACATACAATGCTGAGGATAAGAGCTGAACTTTGTTAAATGTCACCTTGCGAGGACTTTTAGAAGACATTCAACCATTTTTGCCTTATGCATTCATTAAAAACTTCAACAATAAATAGACATGGTGCCCAAGAAATGAAGCAAGTTCCCGATTTAGAAAAGAATTGGTGGAGGGGATATATAAGCATCCCAAGGAAAAGATGTAGAAAAACCACCAGTGTTATCTCACCTGAAATAAGACAAGTTGTGCTCAATAATTTGGACTTTCTTATTTTAGAGGAAAGCTGAAGGAAAAAGGAGAAAAATCATAATCACCCAGAAGAATCTCTAGCAGCAAAGGAGGATCCTCTGCGGAAGGAGGAGCAAGAGGAGAAGGGCACCCAAAATCTTAGTTGCAGTTTCTCTTCTCACAGATGAATGAATCTGGGTGCAAGTTATTATTCAAGTATAAATATACTGGATATACATTCTCAAATATTCAAAACTACATACCCTAAAAAACCCTTGAGCTCTTCCCGACAAATGAATAAACAAAGCAAAAACAAAGCAATAAACTACAGATTGACCATAGCCATGGTCTAATGGACTGATGGCGATCACTGGGTCTACTTAAATGGGGCACTAAGTCAAAATATAGGTAAATATGGTTACAGAAAATAAACATTATTAACTTAGATGATTTTTAAATATAAAAAATAAAACCAAAACTCAGTATATTAAAGGCTGGAAGAGGGAAGATGATTCAGGACAATAATTTTCTAGTCTGACTTAGCAGAATTTAGCTGTAACCTGAAGTGAAAGTCAGGAAATAGAGCCTAAGTTTGCTATTTAAAATCATCAGTGAAAAAACTGAATGGAAACGCTCTCTCATGGGGGTGACAGGGCTCATATTATCTAAAAAGAAAATAAATTGAGTGTCTTACATGTGCTACCCAAAGTTTTAAAGGTAACTACTATAAAATGCAAAAATAGATTATATAACAATCCAAATTACCCTTGGAAAATCACTCAGCTCCAGCGGAAAAGAAACTTTTGTTAGTTTAGTTCATTCTTAACATTGAAGCTCCTAAACTAGTATCACCCACAAACAGTAGGTGCTTGATAAATAATGAATGATAAATAAACAAGACAAAATGTAAGCAATTCAGTTAGCAAAATATAAAAATCGAGCTATTAAAAAAATGAAATATAACATGCTAAAATGAAAGGTTTAGAAGCATCTTTTTTTTTAAGTTTTTTTTTAACATCTTTATTGGAGTATAATTGCTTTACAATGGTGTGTTAGTTTCCTGCTTTATAGCAAAGTGAATCAGTTATACATATGCATATGTCCCTATATCTCTTCCCTCTTGCATCTCCCTCCCTCCCACCCTCCCCATCCCACCCCTCTAGGTGGTCAC